>NC_041390.1:171678619-171706072 GCF_002162155.2 Triticum dicoccoides | reverse complement strand
CATAGAGTCGGTTACATAAGAAGGAATCTTCATAGTCGGTCACCAAGCTTGCCTTCCACGCCAAAGAGAGTCCAATCCGGACACATGTACAGTCTTCGGCCTTCATGTCTTCACAGCCCATCAGTCCGGCCCATGGACAACAGGCCGAACGCCCGAGGACCCTTAGTCTAGGACTCCCTCAGGCGCCTCCTCCAAGTTGGCCTCCTCCCTTCCATATCCATCGGAGGGGGAAGGAAAGTGAGGGGGAAGGGGAAGGAAAGGGGGAGGCCAAATCCTCCCCTTTCCTTCTCCCTTCCCTTCCTTTCCTTCTCCTCCTATTCGGCCTATAGGGGGCGCACTGATACGTCTCCAACGTATCTATAATTTTTGATTGTTCCATGCTGTTATATTATCAATCTTGGATGTTTTATAATATTTTTATAGTCATTTTATATCATTTTTTGGTACTAACCTATTGACATAGTGCCAAGTGCAGTTCCTGTTTTTTTCCTTGTTTTTACATCGCAGAAAATCAATATCAGACGGAGTCCAAATGCCACGAAACTTTACGGAGATTTTTGATGGACCAGAAGGAACATGTTGGGCCCTGGTTGCTCCTGGGGGGAGTCCCGAGGAGGGGACAACCCACCAGGGCGCGCCAGGAGGCCCAGGCACGCCCTGGTGGGTTGTGCGCACCTCGGGTGCCCCCCCGGACCGCCTCTTTGCACTATAAGTACCCCAAAAATAACAGAACCCTAGGGGAGTCAATGAAATACTCATCTAGCCGCCGCAGATTCCAGAACCACCAGATCCAATCTAGACACCATCTCGGATGGGGTTCACCACCTCCATTGGTGCCTCTCCGATGATGCGTGAGTAGTTCTTTGTAGACCTTTGGGTCTGTAGTTAGTAGCTAGATGGCTTCATCTCTCTCTCTCTCTCTCTTGATTATCAATACAATGGTCTCTTGGAGATCCATATGATGGAACTCTTTTTGCGGTGTGTTTGTTGGGATCTAATGAATTTTGAGTTTATGATCAGTCATATCTTTTTATATCCATGAAAGTTATTTGAGTTTCTTTGATCCCTTATATGCATGATCTCTTATAGCCTCGTATTTCTTCTCCGATATTTGGGTTTTGTTTGGCCAACTTGATCTATTTGTCTTGCAATGGGAAGAGGTGCCTGGTAGTGGGTTCGATCTTACGGTACTTGATCCGAGTGACAGAAAGGGAACCGACACATATGTATCATTGCTACTAAGGATAAAAAGATGGGATATATATCTACGCAATAGATAAACGGATCTTGTCTACATCATGTCATCATTCTTATTGCATTACTCCATTTTTCCATGAACTTAATACACTAGATGCATGCTGGATAGCGGTCGATGCATGGAGCAATAGTAGTAGATGCAGGCAGGAGTCGGTCTACTAATCTTGGACGTGATGCCTATGTAATGATCATTGCCTGGATATCGCCATAATTATTTGAGGTTCTATCAATTGCCCAACAGTAATTTGTTTACCCACAGTTTGCTATCTTTCTCGAGAGAAGCCACTAGTGAAACCTATGGTCCCCGGGTCTTCTTTCTCATATATTTGCTTGCGAGCTACTTTTCCTTTGCATTTTTATTCAGATATATTAAACCAAAAATACAAAAATACCAGGTTCCTAATCACAAATCTCATCTCCTCGCAATTTAAATTATTTGCCATTTGCCTCTCGTTTTCCTCTCCCCCACTTCACAAAAATTTACAGTTTTATTCGCCTCTCTTTTTCCGTTTTCCGTTTTCTTGCCAGATCTATTTTTGTGTGTTTCCTTGCTTGCGTAGTCATGATGCCTCAAAGAAAATATTATGATATTCCTTACCCGAATATTTTGCTTGAAATTGAGAAAAGTACTAAGGAATATATGACTACATGATACGTCTCCATCGTATCTACTTTTCCAAACACTTTTGACCTTGTTTTGGACTCTAACTTGCATGATTTGAATGGAACTAACCAGGACCGACGCTGTTTTCAGCAGAATTGCCATGGTGTTATTTTTGTGCAGAAACAAAATTTCTCGGAATGACTTGAAACTTCATGGAGAATATTTTTGGAATATATAAGAAATACTGGCGACAGAATCAACGTCAGGGGGCCCACACCCTGTCCACGAGGGTGGGGGGCGCGCCCACCCCCCCATCTCATGGACCCCTGATGCTCCACCGAGCTCAACTCCAACTCTACATATTCACGTTCGGGGAGAAAAAAACAGAGATAAGGATTCATCATGTTTTACGATACGGAGCCGCCGCCAAGCCCAAATCTCTCCCGGGAGGGCTGATCCGGAGTCCGTTCGGGGCTCCGGAGAGGGGAATCTGTCACCATCGTCATCATCGACCTTCCTCCATCACCAATTTCATGATGCTCACCGCCGTGCGTGAGTAATTCCATCGTAGGCTTGCAGGACAGTAATGGGTTGGATGAGATTTATCATGTAATCGGTTTAGTTTTGTTAGGGTTTGATCCCTAGTATCCATTATGTTCTAAAATTGATGTTGCTATGACTTTGCTATGCTTAATGCTTGTTACTAGGGCCCGAGTGCCATGATTTCAGATCTGAACCTATTATGTTTCCATGAATATATGTGACTTCTTGATCCTATTTTGTCAAGTCAATAGTCACCTACTATGTGTTATGATCCGGTAACCCCAAAGTGACAATAATCGGGACCACTCCCGGTGATGACTATAGTTTGAGGAGTTCATGTATTCACTAAGTGTTAATGCTTTGTTCCGGTACTCTATTAAAAGGAGGCCTTAATATCCCTTAGTTTCCGATAGGACCCCGCTGCCACGGGAGGGTAGGACAAAAGATGTCATGCAAGTTCTTTTCCATAAGCACGTATGACTATATTCGGAATACATGCCTACATTACATTGATGAACTGGAGCTAGTTCTATGTCACCCAATGTTATAACTGTTACATGAGGAATCGCATCCGGCATAATTATTCATCACTGATCCAATGCCTATGAGATTTTCACATATTGATCTTTGCTTATTTACTTTTCCATTGCCACTGTTACAATCACTACAAAACCAATACTGTTACTTTTGCCACCGTTACCGTTACTTCCATATTACTTTGCTACTAAATACTTTGCTACAAATATTAAGTCTTTCAGGTGCGGTTGAATTGACAACTTAACTGTTAATACTTGAGAATATTCTTTGGCTCCCCTTGTGTCGAATCAATAAATTTGGGTTGAATACTCTACCCTCGAAAACTCTTGCGATCCCCTATACTTGTGGGTTATCAAGACTATTTTCTGGCGCCGTTGCCGGGGAGCATAGCTCTATTCTTTGAGTCACTTGGGATTTATATATGTTGATCACTATGAGGAACTTGAAAGATGAAAGAACCAAGATTTTTCCCTCAACTACGAGGGGAGGTAAGAAACTGCCATCTAGCTCTGCACTTGATTCACCATCTGTTATGAGTAAACTTGCGACACCTACTCCTGCTATTCATTCTGATATGTCGCATGTTATTGATGATGCCACTTCTGTTGATCAACCCGGAGGCCTAGTAGGCGGATCATTTGACAGGTTGTGCTCCGGGTTAAAAATTTCTTGTAAGCCGCCACCTGATCATCGTTAAGTCCTTGTCATTTCCTTGTTGATATCTACGTGTCCATGATCTCACAGAAAATCTCCCTTAGCAGATATGTTTCGACTTTGTCAATGTAAAAAATCCAGATACTTCTTTTGAGAAATTCGGGTCAATAGGCCAGCTTTAGAGTCAATTTGCTGACATTGGTCTCTTGTAGAGAAATATTGTAAGAATTAATCCACTTGAATCGGCTTCCAAAGCGCCGACTTAAAAAATATTGGTCTTGAAATACTCATCTGACTTTCAGTCGGCTTGTAGAACTAGCCGGTTTATCATTGCGAAAATATCCGGTTTGTAAATATTGATAGCACCGGGTCATAATTGTTGCCGACGCCGGATCATAGTTATTGGTGACGCCGGGTCAATGTGGTTTACTCAAAACTGAGAATTTGAAGATTTTTCTCCCTTATATCCATATTACCTGTAGCCCCAAGTCTTGAGCAGAAACAAAGTGATGACTTAAGACTTGCTGCAATATAAATACTTCCACTTTGAAGAAATCCATGTTGTTCATCTTAGTCACTAGTAAAGACTGAATACTCCATATATGTAGCCCCCATGTGCCGGGTTGTCATGCTTGTAGCAACCTGGGACTTGTAATTGCCTTATACTCATAAAAACATCAACCAGTGTAGCCCCCAAGGGCCGGGTCATTATGCAATAATGAGTAGGGACTTTATAAATATGATCATATAGACTTGAACAACAACATGTAGCCCCCAAGGGCCGGCTCAGTATGATAATATTGAGCTGGTACTTTATATATACTTCTTTGAAAAGAACATCATATGATGTAACCCCCATCATGGGGCTTGAACCCACGTCCACAAGGTTAAGAGCTTTGTGCTTTACCAACTGAGCAGTGGACCCTTCAATATAATGAAATAAAACTTGTGTACCTTGAATTGTTGACAGGAGCAATTGGTAGCCCCCAAGGGCCGGCTCATTATGATGTGATGAGTGGGTCTTCAATAAGGCCAATAAAAATGTCTTTGCATTAGCTCCCAAGTGTCGTGGTGCATGCTTGCAGCAACATGAGACTTGCATTTTTGATGTAATCTCAACTTGAATAATGTAACCCCCAAGTGCCGGGTCATAAGCCTGCAGCGACTCGGGACTATTCCTTCCATTGTAGAATAAATTATATCCATTGATAAAATAATAGCCATTGCGCTGAAGCGACTTTCAAAACCTCAGTCATAATACTGGTCATTGATAACCATAATGAAAATCTAGCCATGTTGGCTATTAAAGATTTGAATCATATAATTCGGTTTGGAAAACCGGTTCTTGTGATATTGAATCATACTACCGGTTTAGGACACCCGTGCAGTAAGGGTGATAACCCAATCTTTAGAAGCCAAAACTTCCAAATGTTTATGATTGTCATATGATGGCGACTTATCATCCAAAGTCAAGTCGGGTTAAATTTAAACCACACTTATACTTAGATCTGGACAAAAGGCTCAAGACAAAAACAAAGATTGTTTGCAAAAAACTTAAGCAAAATAAAAAGAAAAAAATTTGAGGCTTCTAATTCGAATACGATCAGTAAACCGGACCAAAGGCGTTAAGCTAGGATTCAAATATGATCATGTAGCCCCCAGTGGATTTGGCGTTGCGCCGATCAATAGGGTACCGACAACTATGTTCTCTTTGGTTCGAATACGACCTATGTTTGAACAGGAAGCCCCCATATGACCTTGAGAGTTTTTTAAAGACTCTGATTCGAATACGATCAAAGTCGGACCCAAAAGGGGTTAAGCTATGATTCAAATACGATCAAGAAGCCCCCTAGTGGGTTTGGCATTGTGCCGATCAAGAGGGTACCGACAACTATGTTCTCTTTGGTACAAATACGACCTATGTTTGAACAGGAAGCCCCCAAATGACCTATTTGTGAGCTGTGCTCACTGGGTACCTATGTTTGAGTTGTGCTGTGTGACAGACTCTCTTTGGTCCTTTTAACTTGGGTAGTAAGCCCCCAATCTTATTGTAAGCATGGTGTATAAGTCGGATCAAGAGGGATATTCACAGCTATGCTCAATGAGCAGGAAGCCCCCAAGTGATCAATAATATGATGAGCCAATAAGGCAGGATAACCCATGTTTGAACCGCGCATTATGGCAGCAAATTCTCTTTGGCAACCTTTAATTTTTCCTGAAAACTCGAACTTTGCGAGAGATGATTCTTTTTGAACCGGATCTTTAACCCAGATATTTAAGAGCTCTAGAGCTTTGTGGGAGACAGATTTTACCTTGAGCCGGATCTTGAATCGGATATTTTGAGAGCTTCCGTGAGACTAATTTCCCTTGAGCCGGATTTTAAACCAGCTACTAAGAGCTTCAATGCTTTGTGAAAAACAAATTTGTCTTGAACCAGATTTTGAACCGGAATCCTCATTTTGAGCCGGAAGTTTTCTGATGGCTTTTAAATTTTCATCAATATGGCGGCAGCCTTTGGGACCAGGTTATCTTTCCCTTCAATGTCTTGGGGTTTTTGAATTTTGCTGAAACTTGCAAGATTTGCTGAGTTATGTCATTGTAGCCCCCGAGTCTTAAGGCGATTCGAGGAGTTGGCTTGAGATTCTCCATGTTTGACCATAGCACAGGGAGTATTGTTGGAAATATTCCCTAGAGGCAATAATAAATTGGTTATTATTATATTTCCTTGTTCATGATAATCGTTTATTATCCATGCTAGAATTGTATTGATAGGAAACTCAAATACATGTGTGGATACATAGACAACAACATGTCCCTAGTAAGCCTCTAGTTGACTAGCTCGTTGATCAATAGATGGTTACGGTTTCCTGACCATGGACATTGGATGTCGTTGATAACGGGATCACATCATTAGGAGAATGATGTGATGGACAAGACCCAATCCTAAGCCTAGCACAAAGGTCGTGTAGTTCGTATGCTAAAGCTTTTCTAATGTCAAGTGTCATTTCCTTAGACCATGAGATTGTGCAACTCCCGGATACCGTAGGAGTGCTTTGGGTGTGCCAAACATCACAACGTAACTGGGTGGCTATAAAGGTACACTACAGGTATCTCTGAAAGTGTCTGTTGGGTTAGCACGAATCGAGACTGGGATTTGTCACTCCGTGTAACGGAGAGGTATCTCTGGGCCCACTCGGTAGGACATCATAATAATGTGCACAATGTGACCAAGGAGTTGATCACGGGATGATGTGTTACGGAATGAGTAAAGAGACTTGCCGGTAACGAGATTGAACGAGGTATCGGGATACCGACGATCGAATCTCGGGCAAGTATCATACCGCTAGACAAAGGGAATTGTATATGGGATTGATTGAATCCTTGATATCGTGGTTCATCCGATGAGATCATCGTGGAACATGTGGGAGCCAACATGGGTATCCAGATCCCGCTGTTGGTTATTGACAGGAGAGTTGTCTCGGTCATGTCTGCATGGTTCCCGAACTCGTAGGGTCTACACACTTAAGGTTCGATGACGCTAGGGTTATAGGGAATAGATATACGTGGTTACCGAATGTTGTTTGGTGTCCCGGATGAGATCCCGGATGTCACGAGGAGTTCCGGAATGGTCCGGAGGTAAAGATTTATATATGGGAAGTCCTGTTTTGGTCGCCGGAAAAGTTTCGGGTTTTATCGGTAATGTACCGGGACCACCGGGAGGGTCCCGGTGGTCCACCAAGTGGGGCCACCAGCCCCGGAGGGCTGCATGGGCCAAGTGTGGGAGGGGACCAGCCCCAGGTGGGCTGGTGCGCCCCCCACCAGGGCCCAAGGTAAAGAGAGAAGGGAAAAGGGGGAAACCCTAGGCTCAGATGGGCCTAAGGCCCACCTAGTGGTGCGCCCCCCTCTCTCCCCCTTGGCCGCTGTGACACCCCGAGACCGTTGTGCTAGGTGTCTTCGATTTATTCGCTGCTGTTGCCAGGTCATTTGCTTGCATGTTGCATTTCATCATGTCATCATGTGCATTGCATCATCATGTTTTAAAACTTGCATCCGTCCCGGTCCCCTCGTTCTCTCCGTTGTCCGTTCTGAACCCAGACACACTTGCACGCGCCCGCGGCATGTCCGAAATATTATTTTTTTAAGTGGCGGGAAAATGTTCTCGGAATGAGATGAGGTTTGACGTGTGGTCTTATTATAGTGTAGATAGACCGCCTGTCAAGTTTCATCGCATTCGGAGATGGTTTGATGCCCCAACGGATAACTATGGCGGCAGTATAGCCGGTCTAACGTCGGACGTTTTCGGCCTCCGAAAACTGTTGCTGGGCCTCCCTCTCTTCTCTTCTCTCAGCTCGAGACCATCTACATAGCTCACTACCTACCGCCAGGTCCAACCCAACCTCTCTCGTCAGCCCGCAGCCCCCCTCGCGCGCGTCCGAAAGTTGTCCCTAACCCGACCCGGACTGGCGCCACCGTTGTGTCTGGATCATCCCCGAACATCTACAAAACGTCTCCATTTTCTTAATTGGGTTCCCTAACCTATTTATCCGAGACCGTCCGATTTTAATCGGAGGGTCCAAACCTAATCCGATTATCCCTATATATATAGTCCACCACCTACCCAATCAAGCCAACCCTAAAATCTAGGGGATTTGTCCCTGCCACCGCCGCTGCACTATCTCCCACCTCGGGATCTCTCCAAGTCCAAAAATCCCCCCCTCATTTTTCCCCATCGGACCAATCCTTCCCAGCCATCCCGATCCCCACCAAGTACTCCTCCTTGCCTCGATCAAGCCCAAAAGATAGGAGCTCCTCCTCTGCTTTCTCCTCGAGCCTGCAGCAACAGCGCAGCGCCCGAGCGCTCTTCACCTTGCCGCTGCACCCCGCCTCCATTCCGGCGCCGGGAACGAAACCCGCACGCCCGAATCTCACCGTCGTGTCAACCGTCCGAGCTCTGGTGAACCCAACCGCCTGAACCATGTCCCGTCTTCCTCGTCGACCACTGCAGCAGGATCGGGTCCAGCGCCATGGCTGCAGCCCGAGTCCTCCTACCTCGCTCGATCTGGACCAGGAGGGACCCGAGCATCTCCACCGTCGCCGTCTCTGTTGAGCGCAGCCCTGATTCCCTTTCTCTCCTTCCTCCGGTCCCCTCATCTCATCTCTCTCTGATTTGTGTTGCAACGCCGCCGTTTCTGCAGAGCCACTGCCGCCACGGAGCTCCAACTCCGGCCACCTCGTCTCCGCGGTGATCTGACGCCTCGGGTTCCGTCCGACCGCTGGCGTCCCGTCCTAGCCTCTACTTCGATCACACGCGCGCGCCTGCCTCCCTCGTCTCGCAAGCGTCATCGCGGGTCAACCGCGTCCGCCGCCATGGGCTTCCTCATGGAGCACCACCACCGCACCTCCTTGGATCCGTCGGGTCCCGACCATCCCCGTCATTGCCGGAGACCCAAGACATCGCGCCCAAGTCCCACGTCGCCGGCAACCGTTCTCGCCGTCCGTCGCCCAAAACCTGATGTTGGTTCTGTTCTTCAGAAACGAGCAGCAACAGCTCGCCCGCCCCTTCGCCTGTTGACCGATTCGGCTATTCACATGGGCTGCAACTGCGGGTCGGCCTCCTCCGCGCCAAGGCCCAGCGTGCCCCTTCGTGGCCTACCCATCCTCCTCCCCACCGAACTGGGCTTGGCCCATGGTGAGAAACCCCCAGCGCCCATGTCCTGTTTCGGCCTGTAGCTCTAATTCGGCCCGATATGTTTTTTTTCGGGTCCTACGAATTTGCTAATTATCCAGAGTTGACAGAATTGCAGAAAAGCCCTTCAAGTTCATGCATTTAATAACTAATTAACCGTGCACCGGATTAAAATGATCTCTATATGTAATATGTCTAGAATCTTGTCTAGTTTAATAATATCCAACTTTCATCCATGTTTAACATGTTTAAAATGCTATTTGTTTAAATTTAATTAAATAACTTGCTAAAATGATTTATTTCATAACTAAATAACTGTAACTCCGAATTTAATAAACTTTATATGTAAATGGGGTAGAATTTTGCCTAGTTTAACATGGTGGCCTTATTTTGCATGCTTAACAACTCTAAAATTATGTTTAGAGCAGAACAGTACCGAACCTAATATATGCACATGAGGAGTTTCCGGATTTGTTGTTCGTTGCTTCCGGCCTCATTTAACCTTGACTAGTTAGGTAGTTTTACTTTGCTTCACCCTCTTGCCATGTTTGACAACATTTAATATTGTTGGGTACATAAACGAGATCGAACAAAATAACTTGAATGTGGTGTTTCGTCAATATGCAACCCGTTGCATATTGAGCTCCACTTAATTTGTAGGATTGTTTGTGCACTTGGCCATGCCATGACTCTTTAAACCGGACATGCATCATAATTGTTTGTGCATCATGCCATGTCTATGTGGTGGTTGTTTACTATGTTGTTTGCTTCTTTCCAGGGTTGCTTCTTCGGGTTGGTTCCGATAACGTCGTGATTGTGAGGAACCGTTCGTCTACGTCCATTTTTCATCTTAATGGACTCGTTCTTCTTCCTTGCGGGATTTCAGGCAAGATGACCATACCCTCGAAATCACTTCTATCTTTGCTTGCTTAGATGCTCGCTCTTTTGCTATGCCTATGCTGCGATACCTACCATTTGCTCACAATATATCTTATTTAATTAATGCATCTATATACTTGGTAAAGGGTGGAAGGCTCGGCCCTATGCCTGGTGTTTTGTTCCACTCTTGCCGCCCTAGTTTCCGTCATATCGGTGTTATGTTCCCGGATTTTGCGTTCCTTACGCGGTTGGGTAATAATGGGAACCCCTTGATGGTTCTCCTTAAGTAAAGCTCTTCCAGCAATGCCCAACATTGGTTTTAACATTTTCCACCTAGCCTTTTCTTTTCCCTTGGGAGTCGCGCTCCTGAGGGTCATCATTATTTTACCCCCCCCGGGCCAGTGCTCCTCTGAGTGTTGGTCCAACTGAGCGATGTCCGGTGCTACCAGGGGCAACTCTGGGCTGGCCTACCCGACGTCTGGCTCATCTGAGTGTGCCCTGAGAAAGAGATATGTGTAGCTCCTATCGGGATTTGTCAGCACATTCAGGCGGTGTTTCTGGTTCAGTTTTACCCTGTCGAAATGTCTTGTAGAACCGGGATACCGAGTCTGATCGGAATGTCTTAGGAGGAGGTCTATTCCTTCATTGACCGTGAGAGCTTGTGATGGGCTAAGTTGGGACACCCATACAGGGATTTGAACTTTCGAAAGCTGTGCCCGCGGTTATGGGCACATGGGAATTTATTAGCGTCTGGTTGTAGAAAACCTGAAGTTGACCTTAATTAAAATGCATCAACCGCGTGTGTAACCGTGATGGTCTCTTCTCGGCGGAGTCCGGGAAGTGAACACGGTGTTGGAGTTATGCTTGACGTAGGTTGTTCTAGGATCACTTCTTGATCATAGATTCTCGACCGTGCTTTGCCTTCTCTTCTCGCTCTCTTTTGCGTATGTTAGCCACCATATATGCTAGTCGCTTGCTGCAGTTCCACCTCATACCTTTTACCTTACCCATAAGCTTAAATAGTCTTGATCACGAGGGTGCGAGATTGCTGAGTCCGCATGGCTCACAGATACTTCCAAAACCAGCTTGCAGGTGCCGATGAGTCCGTGCAGATGACGCAACCAAGCTCAGGAGGAGCTCGTTGAAGATCTTTTCCTTTGTGTTGTTTCGTTCTAGTTGGTCAGTAGTGGAGCCCAGTTGGGGTCGATCTGGGACCTTGTCGCATTTGGGGTTCTTCTTTTATTTTGGTTCCATAGTCGGACCTTGATTGTATTTGGATGATGTAATGCTTTATTCATGTATTGTGTGAAGTGGCGATTGTAAGCCAACTATTTATCTCTTTCCCTTATGTATTACATGGGTTGTGTGAAGATTACCTCACTTGCGACATTGCTTTCAATGCGGTTATGCCTCTAAGTCGTGCTTCGACACGTGGGAGATATAGCTGCATCGAGGGCGTTACAGCCGCCCCCTAGATGGGATCTAGGGCTGGCCGCCACCCCTAGGGGTGGAAACCTAGGTGGGGGCGCAGCCCCTCCCTTTCCCCTATATATAGTGGGGGTTTTGGGCTACCAGAAACACAAGAACATCTCCTTCTTGGCGCAGCCCTACCCCTCTCCCTCCTCATCTCTTGCGGTGCTTGGCGAAGCCCTGCTGGAGTACCACGCTCCTCCACCACCACCACGCCATCGTGCTGCTGCTGGATGGAGTCTTCCCCAACCTCTCCTTCTCCCCTTGCTGGATCAAGGCGTAGGAGACATCACCGGGTTGTACGTGTGTTGAACACGGAGGTGCCGTCCGTTCGGCACTAGGATCATCGGTGATTTGGATCATGACGAGTACAACTCCATCAACCCTGTTCACTTGAACGCTTCCGCTTAGCGATCTACAAGGGTATGTAGATGCACTCTCCTTCCCCTCGTTGCTAGATTACTCCATAGATTGATCTTGGTGATGCGTAGAATTTTTTTGAATTTCTGCTACGATCCCCAACAGTGGCATCATGAGCTAGGTCTATGCGTAGTTTCTATGCACGAGTAGAACACAAGTTGTTGTGGGCGTCGATTTTGTCAATTTTCTTGCCGTTACTAGTCTTATCTTGATTCGGCAGCATCGTGGGATGAAGCGGCCCGGACCGACCTTACACGTACTCTTACGTGAGACTGGTTCCACCGACTGACATGCACTAGTTGCATAAGGTGGCTAGCGGGTGTCTGTCTCTCCCACTTTAGTCGGATCGGATTCGATGAAAAGGGTCCTTATGAAGGGTAAATAGAAATTGGCATATCACGTTGTGGTTTTCGCGTAGGTAAGAAACGTTCTTGCTAGAAACCTATAGCAGCCACGTAAAAACTTGCAACAACAATTAGAGGACGTCTAACTTGTTTTTGCAGCATATGCCTTGTGATGTGATATGGCCAAAAGGATGTGATGAATGATATATGTGATGTATGAGATTGATCATGTTCTTGTCATAGGAATCACGACTTGCATGTCGATGAGTATGACAACCGGCAGGAGCCATAGGAGCTGTCTTAATTTATTTATGACCTGCGTGTCAACTTAAACGTCATGTAATTACTTTACTTTATTGCTAAAGCGTTAGCCATAGTAGTAGAAGTAATAGATGACGAGACAACTTCAAGAAGACACGATGATGGAGATCATGATGATGGAGATCATGGTGTCATGCCGGTGACAATGATGATCATGGAGCCCCGAAGATGGAGATCAAAAGGAGAAAAATGATATTGGCCATATCATGTCACTATTTGATTGCATGTGATGTTTATCATGTTTTACATCTTATTTGCTTAGAACGACGGTAGCTTAAATAAGATGATCCCTCACTAAAATTTCAAGAAAGGTGTTCCCCCTAACTGTGCACCGTTGCGAAGGTTCGTTGTTTCGAAGCACCACGTGATGATCGGGTGTGATAGATTCTAACGTTCAAATACAACGGGTGTAAGCCAGATTTACACAGCAAAAACACTTAGGTTGACTTGACGAGCCTAGCATCTACAAACATGGCCTCGGAACATGGAAGACCGAAAGGTCGAGCATGAGTCGTATAGAAGATACGATCAACATGAAGATGTTCACCGATGTTGACTAGTCCGTCTCACGTGATGATCGGACACGACCTAGTTGACTCGGATCATGTTTCACTTAGATGACTAGAGGGATGTCTATCTGAGTGGGAGTTCATTAGATGAACTCAATTATCATGAACATAGTCTAAATTGTCTTTGCAAATATGTTGTAGATAAATAGCTCACGTTGTAGCTCCCTGTTTCAATACGTTCCTAGAGAAAGATTAAGTTGAAAGATATTGTAAGCAATGATGCAGACTGGGTTCGTAGTCCGAGGAGTGCCCTCAATGCTACACAGAAGGCTGCCGTCTTTGATGCACCACTCGATGTGCAAACCCCTACAACGTAGTCTATGGATGTTGTGAACACCTGACAGACACATCCTGATGACTACTTGATAGTTTAGTGCACCATACTTTATGGGTTAGAATCGGGATTCAAATGACGTTTTGAATGCCATAGAACATATGAGATATTCCAAGAGCTGAAATTGGGATTTCAGGCTCATGCCCGTGTTGAGAGGTGTGAGACCTCTGACAAGTTCTTTTGCCAACAAGATGGAGGAGAATAGCTCAGCTAGTGAGCATGTGCTCAGAATGTCTGCGTGCTACAATCACTTAAATCAAGTGGGAGTTAAACTTCCAGATAAGATAGTGATTGATAGAGTTCTCTAGACACTATCACTAAGCTACTAGATCTTCGTGATGAACTATGACATGCAAGGGATGGAGTTGATCCCGGAGCTGTTCGCGGTGCTTAAGACCGGAAAAGGTAGAAATCAAGAAGGAGCATCAAGTGTTGATGGTTTAATAAGACCACTGGTTTCAAGAAGGGCAAGGGCTAGAAGGGAAACTTCATGGATGGAAAACCAGTTGCTGCTCCAGTAGAGGAACCCAAGGTTGAACCCAAACCCGAGACTAAGTGCTTTTATTATAAAGGGGACGGTCACTGGTAGCGGAATTACCCCAAATGCATGGTAGATAAGAAGGCTGGCAGCTTCAACAAAGTATATACGTGTTATTAATGTGTACCTCGCTAGTACTCCTGGTAGCACCTGGGTATTGGATACCGGTTCAGTTGCTATTACTGGTGACTTGAAGCAAAAGCTACAGACTAAACGGAGACTGGCTAAGGGCGAGGTAACGATGTGTGTTGGAAGTATTTCCAAAGTTGATGAGATCACCATCGCACGCTCCATCTGCCTTCGGGATTAGTATTGAACCTAGATAAATGTTATCAGGTGTCTACGTTGAGCATGAATATGATTAGATCATGTTCATTGCAATACGGTCATTCATTTAAGTTAGAGAATAATGGTTATTCTATTTACATGAATGATACCTTTCATGGTCATGCACCCTATGTGAATGGTTCATTGAATCTCGGTCGTGGTAATACACATGTTCACGCCAAAAGATGTAGAGTTAATAATGATAGTACCACTTTCTCGTGGCACTGCCGCTTAAGTCATATTGGCATAAGATGCATGAAGAAACTCCATGGATGTTTGGAGTCACTTGATTTCGAATCGCTTGACACATGCGAGCCATGCCTCATGGGCAGGATGACTAAGACCCCGTTTTCAGGTACAATGAAACGGGCAAGTGACTTGTTGGAGATCATGCATGCTGATGCGTGTGATCCAATGAGAATTGAAGCGTGTAGTGGATATCGCTATTTTCTCATCTTCACTGATGATTTGAGTAGATATAGGTATATCTACTTAATGAAGCACAAAGTCTGAAACGTTTGAAGAGTTCAAGCGATTTCAGAGTGAAGTTAAGAATCATCATAACAAAGAAGATCATGTTCCTACGATCTGATCAAAAGGGGATTTTCTGAGTTATGAGTTTGGCAATCACTTAAGACATTGTGGAATTGTTTCGCAGTTGAAGCCACCTGAACACCACAAGGTAATGGTGTGTCCGGACGTCGTAATCAAACCTTATGAGATATGGAGCGATCTATGATGTCTCTTACCAATCTACCATTTTCATTTTGAGGTTATGCGTTAGAGACAGCTGCATTCACTTTAGATAGGACACCATCTAAGTCCGTTGAGACAACGTCGTATGAACATTGGTTTGGCAAGAAACCAAACTTGTCGTTTCTTAATGTTTGGGGCTGCGATGCTTAAGGCTTTAGCAGGAGAAGCTCGAACCCAAAAGCGGACAAACACATCTTCATAGGATACCCAAAGGTGACAGTTGGGTATACCTTCTATCTCAGATCCGAGGGCAAATTGTTTGTCGCTAAGAACGGGTCCTTTCTCGAGAAGGAGTTTCTCTCGAAAGAATTGAGTGGGAGGAAGATAGAACTTGATGAGGTTGTCAAACCTTTACTTCAACCAGAGAGTGATGCAACACAGAAAGATGTTTTCTGCGGCGCCTACGTCTGTTGAATAGGAAGTTAATGATAGTGATCATGAAGCTTCAGATCAAGTTGCTATCGAACATCTTAGGTCGACAAGGATATGTACTACTCCTGAGTGGTACGGTATTCCTGTCTTAGATATCATGTTGTTAGACAACAATGAACCTACGAGCTATGGAGAAGCGATGGTGGGCCCGTATTCCAACAAATGGTTAGAAGCCATGAAATCCGAGATAGGATCCATGTATGGACTTTGGTGGACTTGACCGATGATCGGCAAGCCATTGAGATAAATGGATCTTTAAGAAGAAGACGGACGTGGGCGGTAATGTTACCGTCTATGAAGCTCGACTTGTGGGAAAGAGTCTTTTCACAAGTTCAAGCAATTGACTACGATGAGAATTTCTCACCCGTAGCGATGCTTAAGTCCGTCGGAATCATGTTAGCATTAGCTATATTTTTCGATTATGAAATCTTACAGATGGATGTCAAAACAAGTTTTCTTACCAAGTTTTCGTAAGAAAAGTTGTATGTGATACAATAAAAGTTTTTGGCGATCCTAAGGATGCTAAAAGGTATGCTGGCTCAAGCAATCCTTCTATGGACTAGAGCAAGCATCTCGGAGTCGGAATATATGCTTTGATGGAGTAATCAAAGCTTTTAGGTTTATACAATGTTTGTTAGAAACTTGTATTTACAAGAAAGTGAGTGGGAGCACTACAACATTTCTGATAAGTATATGTGGATGACATATTGTTGATCCAAAATAATGTAGAATTTCTGGAAAGCATAAATGGTTTGTTTGAAGAGTGATTTTCAAAGGAAGACCTGGATAAAGCTGCTTACATATTGGGCATCAAGATCTATAGAGATAGATCAAGACGCCTGATGATACTTTCAAAGAACGCACACCTTGACATGTTTTTGAAGGAGTTCAAAATAGATCAGTCAAGGAAGGGGTTCTTACCTGAGTTGTAAGGTGTGAAGTTGAGTAAGACTCAAAGATTGACCACGGCAGAAGAAAGAGGAAGGACGAAGGTCGTCCCCTATGATCTTGTCATAGGCTCTATACGGTATGCCATACTGAGTACCACACCTGATGTGTGCCTTGCCACATGTCTGGCAAGAGGGTACAAAGGTGATCTAGGAGTAGATCACCAGATAGCGGTCAAAATTATCCTTAGTGGAATAAGGAAATGTTTCTCGGTTATGGAGGTGATAAAGAGTTCGACGTAAAGAGTTACGTCGATGCAAGCTTAACACCTATCCGGATAGCTCTGAGTAGAGATACCGAATACGTATAATGGAGCAACAATTTGGAATAGCTCCAAGTGGAACGTGGTAGCAGCATCTACGATATAAAGTTTTGCAAAATACATAGGGATCTGAATATGGCAAGACCCGTTGACTACAACCTCTCTCACAAGCATAACATGATCAAACCCAGAACTCTTTTTGAGTGTTTATCACATAGTGATGTGAACTAGATCATTGAGTCTAGTAGACTCTTGGATGTTGGTCACATGGCGATGTGACCTGTGAGTGTTAATCACATGGCGATGTGAACTAGATTATTGACTCTAGTGCAAGTGGGAGACTATTGGAAATATTCCCTAGAGGCAATAATAAATTGGTTATTATTATATTTCCTTGTTCATGATAATCGTTTATTATCCATGCTAGAATTGTATTGATAGGAAACTTAGATACATGTGTGGATACATAGACAACAACATGTCCCTATTAAGCCTCTAGTTGACTAGCTCGTTGATCAATAGATGGTTACGGTTTCCTGACCATGGACATTGGATGTCGTTGATAACGGGATCACATCATTAGGAGAATGATGTGATGAACAAGACCCAATCCTAAGCCTAGCACAAAGATCGTGTAGTTCGTATGCTAAAGCTTTTCTAATGTCAAGTGTCATTTCCTTAGACCATGAGATTGTGCAACTCCCGGATACCGTAGGAGTGCTTTGGGTGTACCAAACGTCACAACGTAACTGGGTGGCTATAAAGGTACACTACAGGTATCTCCGAAAGTGTCTGTTGGGTTGGCACGAATCGAGACTGGGATTTGTCACTCCGTGTAACGGAGAGGTATCTCTGGGCCCACTCGGTAGGACATCATCATAATGTGCACAATGTGACCAAGGAGTTGATCACGGGATGATGTGTTACGGAACGAGTAAAGAGACTTGCCGGTAACGAGATTGAACAAGGTATCGGGATATCGACGATCGAATCTCGGGCAAGTATCGTACCGCTAGACAAAGGGAATTGTATACGGGATTGATTGAATCCTTGACATCGTGGTTCATCCGATGAGATCATCGTGGAACATGTGGGAGCCAACACGGGTATCCAAATCCCGCTGTTGGTTATTGACAGGAGAGTTGTCTCGGTCATGTCTGCATGGTTCCCGAACCCGTAGGGTCTACACACTTAAGGTTCGATGACGCTAGGGTTTCAGGGAATAGATATACATGGTTACGGAATGTTGTTTGGAGTCCCGGATGAGATCCCGGACGTCACGAGGAGTTCCGGAATGGTCCGGAGGTAAAGATTTATATATGGGAAGTCCTGTTTTGGTCGCCGGAAAAGTTTCGGGTTTTATCGGTAATGTACCGGGACCACCGGGAGGGTCCCGGTGGTCCAACAAGTGGGGCCACCAGCCCCGAAGGGCTGCATGGGCCAAGTGTGGGAGGGGACCAGCCCCAGGTGGGCTGGTGCGCCCCCCCACCAGGGCCCAAGGCGAAGAGAGAAGGGAAAAGGGGGAAACCCTAGGCTCAGATGGGCCTAAGGCCCACCTAGTGGTGCGCCCCCCTCTCTCCCCCCTTGGCCGCCCCCTAGATGGGATCTAGGGCTGGTCGCCACCCCTAGGGGTGGAAACCTAGGTGGGGGCGCAGCCCCTCCCTTTCCCCTATATATAGTGGGGGTTTTGGGCTGCCAGAAACACAAGAACATCTCCTTCTTGGCTTAGCCCTACCCCTCTCCCTCCTCGTCTCTTGCGGTGCTTGGTGAAGCCTTGCTGGAGTACCACGCTCCTCCACCACCACCACGCCGTCGTGCTGCTGCTGGATGGAGTCTTCCCCAACCACTCCTTCTCCCTTTGCTGGATCAAGGCGTAGGAGACGTCACCGGGCTGTACGTGTGTTGAACACGGAGGTGCTGTCCGTTCGGCACTAGGATCATCGGTGATTTGGATCACGACGAGTACGACTCCATCAACCCCGTTCACTTGAACGCTTCCGCTTAGCGATCTACAAGGGTATGTAGATGCACTCTCCTTCCCCTCGTTGCTAGATTACACCATAGATTGATCTTGGTGATGCGTAGAATTTTTTTGAATTTCTGCTACGATCCCTAACAAGTATATCATTGGTGTTGATAGCGCAATGTGAATCCACAGAAGGTTGAGGTGAGTGCGGCGGGTTATAAATGATCCGTATGAGCCGTGTCAACAACTCAGCCAATGGTTCCTTCCAACTGGCTATTTGAAGTTAACCAAAACTGTAGTGGCGGCGACTTGTGTGCCTGCCCATTGATCCATCCAGTGCAGACGGAGGTTGATGATAATTTGCCTCCAATTTGAAAGAAAACCGGGCTACCTGAAGAGTGACTGGCTTTATACTCAATAAACAACTCATGCCGACAGGTGTGGACGGCGGCTGATAATATAGACTGGACCACACGCCTAGTTCTTACCAACCCCTGCATCGAGTTACAAATATGAACAACCGATCCGGTATCAAATACCCAAGAGCTGCTAGGTATGTCAGCAAGGTAAATGTCTATAACATATGCAACAAGTGTACCTTTGCCTGAAGTAGCACTCTCGGCCTTCTTGCCATGCTCTGCAAGCCACTTGCTACAGTTCATCTTCTAGTGACCAGTTTCCTTGCAATGATAGCAAATGGTCTTTGAGTCCGGTTGTAACACCACAGATGCAACTTTCCCAATTTGTACTCCAACTCTTGCCGTTTCGGCGTTAAGTTATTTTATTTTCTCAGGTTCGGGTTTTTGTCTCCGTGTGTTGTTATCGTTGTCATGCATCTCATATCATGTCATCACGTGCATTGCATTTGCATACGTGTTCGTCTCATGCATTCGAGCATTTTCCCGTTGTCCGTTTTGCATTCCGGCGCTTCGTTCTCCTCCGGTGGTCATTTCTACTTTTCTTTCATGTGTGGGGATTAAACATTTCCGGATAGGACTGAGACTTGCCAAGCGGCCTTGGTTTACTACCAGTAGACCGCCTGTGAAGTTTCGTGTCATTTCGACTTCGTTTGATACTCCAACGGTTAACCGAGGGACCGAAAAGGCCTCGTGTGTGTTGCAGCCCAACACCCCTCCAATTTGGCCCAAAACCCACCTAAGTCCTCTCCATCATCTAGATCGTTCAATCACGATCGCGTGGACGAAAACCGCACCTCATTTGGACTCTCCTAGATCCCCCTATGCCTATAAATATCTCCCCCATTCGAAATCACGGGCAAAACCCTAGTCGCCTCCCACCTCACGCCGCCGGACGCGTCCGCTCGAGTCGGACACATCCGACCCAGCAGCCGCCGCCGCCATGTGTCCGGCTCCGATTCGCCCGCGCGCAGCCCCACTTCGTCGCCGACCGCGCCGGCCCGCGGGGCCCGACCGCGGCCCTCCCGGCCCATCTTCGCCGCGCGCGCCGCTCGCCTCGTCCCGGGTGCCCCGCCGCCCGATCCACCGCGACGCCCGTCGCCGCACCGCCGTGGGACGCCGTCGCCGCCGCCACCAACCCTCGTCGCCGGCCGCCCGAGACGCCGCCCGCGCCAACCGCGGCCACCTTGGCGCCCGGAGCCGTGCCCCGAAGCTCCACGCGCGCCATCGCCGCCCCGCGGCCGGGTCCGCCGCTCGGCCTCTTCTCCTCGCCGGCAAGCCGCCGCCCGGCCTCCTCTCCTCGCCGGCGACCTCGGTTTCGTCGCGGATGAACAGTAGATCGCACGGGTGAACAGTAAACCCTAGATCTGAGAGAGGTGCTTTTTTTCTCTAAGTCCAAAAAATTCCAGATCCAAGTGCCCATGTTCATAGCCTCGTAACTTTGCATACGTAGCTCCGATTCATGCATATAGGATATCGTAATGTTCAACTCAGAGAGTACATCATTTCATTCCATTGCATCATTTTCATTTGAGTTCATCTTGATGCCTGAAATGCTGTTAGAAGAGGGCTACTTGAGTTAATTGTCAGATCTGCTACTCCATTTAGCTTTTTGTCATTTTTGCCATGATTATTGTGTGCATGTTATGCCCTGATGCTCTACATATGTTTTGTTAAGGGTTTTGTCATCTTTCCAGAGGTGCAACCCATGTATTTTTGTGATGTGTGTGGTGACTAGCACAAGCTTGCAAAGTGGTGCACTTGGTAATTCTGTTTTTAGGGACTTAGCAATTCCACCAAGTCCTTGAGCTGTTTATCTCATGATGCCTTATGTCCATGTTGTTTCCTAGTGATCGTTCCTCTTTTGAGGATGATCAGTAAGGATGTTTTGTTAATCTTGTAGTGCTCTATCCATCCATGTCTTTGTTTGCAATTATGGAGCACCCTAGCTTGAGTCAATTGAGCTCTACTTTTGCTACTTTGTGAATCTGGGCAGATTGTCAACTTGTTTGCAATTTTGCCGATGATGTTGTAGTTGATCCGTGCATGCTATGCTATTTTTCTTGCCATGTCTAGATTGCTTTTGTGTATTCTTGATGGATGTATGCTTAGATTTTCATGACTTGCACCGTAGTGAGTGCATCGAGCTCGTAAACATGCCTACTTGAGTTATATTTCAGCATGTGCCAGTTTTCACTAAGTCTGAAAACTGATTATGTTTTTGCTATGTTCACATGCTTGCAATTGTATTTTCTGATCCCTTTTGGCTCAAGGTCACTAAGGGACTCTTGTTAAGCTCTTTGAGTAGCTCCATTCCATGCTTTACTTTGCCATGTTCAGGTCCTGTAGCATGTAGTTTTGTTGCTCCGAAGAGGGCTACCTGATCTGAAATTCCAGACAAGTGTTAATTTCACTAAGTCTGAGATATGTTTGTCATATGCATTTTTGCCATGCTTGTTTGAACTGGTTAATGGATGAATTGGCCATAGCTCAGTGCTAGACTTTGGTTAAGCATCTTGAATTCATCCCTGCCATGTATTTTGTTGTCATGTTTGAGTGCTGTAGCATGTTCATCTCATTGCATTTAGGTGGCTACTTGCTGTAAATCGTAGACCGGTGTCATTTTTGAATTGCTTGCCATTTCCAAACCGTAACTCTGATTCCGGCGTTCTTTATATCATTTTCAAGCGATTTCACCTCATCTTTCCAGTGGAACACATGGATTTCCAAGTTGAGGCCAGGTTCATGCTTTCCTTGTCAAATCTTGCATACGCATCCCGCATCGCATCCCGCATAGCATATCATCATTGCACCTTTTTGTTTGAGTCTTGCACGTGGTTGATTGTGTCCTTGTTGCTTGTTTGTCTTGTTTTGGTAGAGCCGGGAGACAAGTTCGCTAACGAGGAGCCCGTTGAGTTTGCTTTCGAGGATCCAGTCAACTCTGACAACTGTGCAGGCAAGATGATCATACCCTCGAAATCACTACTATCTTTGCTATGGTAGTTTGCTCGCTCTTTTGCTATGCCAATGCTATGATGCCTACCTTTTTCTTTCAAGCCTCCCAAATTGCCATGTCAAACCTCTAACCCACCTTGTCCTAGCAAACCGTTGATTGGCTATGTTACCGCTTTGCTCAGCCCCTCTTATAGCGTTGCTAGTTGCAGGTGAAGATTGAAGGCCGTTCCTTGTTGGAACATTTATTTACTTGTTGGGATATCATTATATTATCTTGTTATCTTAATGCATCTATATACTTGGTAAAGGGTGGAAGGCTCGGCCTCTCGCCTAGTATTTTGTTCCACTCTTGCCGCCCTAGTTTCCGTCATATCGGTGTTATGTTCCCGGATTTTGCGTTCCTTACACGGTTGGGTTATAATGGGAACCCCATGATAGTTCGCCTTGATTAAAGCTTTTCCAGCAATGCCCAACCTTGGTTTTACCATTCGCCACCTAGCCTCTTTTCCCTTGGGTTTCCGGAGCCCGAGGGTCATCTTATTTTAAACCCCCCTGGGCCAGTGCTCCTCTGAGTGTTGGTCCACTTGTCAGCTATCGGTGGCCACCAGGGGCAACTCTGGGCTGGCCTACCCATACCTAGGACAATCTAAGTGTGCCCTGAGAAAGAGATATGTGCAGCTCCTATCGGGATTTGTCGGCACATTTGGGCGGTGTTGCTGGTCTTGTTTTAACTTGTCGAAGTGTCTTGAAGAACCGAGATACCGAGTCTGATCGGAACGTCTTGGGAGGAGGTCTATTCCTTCGTTGACCGTGAGAGCTTGTCATGGGCTAAGTTGGGACTCCCCTGCAGGGTTTTGAACTTTCGAAAGCCGTGCCTGCGGTTATGGGCAGGTGGGAATTTGTTAATGTCCGGTTGTAGATAACTTGAACCTTAACTTAATTAAAATGAATCAACCGTGTGAGTTACCATGATGGCCTCTTCTCGGCGGAGTCCGGGAAGTGGACACGGTGCTGGAGTAATGTTTGCGCATGCTGTTCTCTAGTTTCTCGCTCGCGCTTTGCCTCCTCTTCTCGCTCTCTTTTGCGAATAAGTTAGCCACCATATTTGCTAGTCGCTTGCTGCAGCTCCACATATATTAACCTTGTCATACCTATAAGCTTAAATAGTCTTGATCGCGAGGGTGCGAGATTGCTGAGTCCCTGTGGCTCACAGATTACTATTACACCAGATGCAGGGCCTAATGATTCTGCTCCAGGAGACGCGCTTGAGCTCACGTGGGAGTTCGACGAAGACTCTCAACGTTACTATGTTTCCTTTCCTGATGATCAGTAGTGGTGCCCAGTTGGGGGTGATTGGGACCGTGTCGCATTGTTGGGTTATCTTTTATTTTGGCGCCGTAGTCGGGCCATGAGTGTTTGTTTGATGTAATGTTATTTATGTACTTGATTGACGTGGCGAGTGTAAGCCAACTATGTTATCTCCCCTTTTATTATCATATTACATGGGATGTTGTGAAGATTGCCTAACTTGTGACATATGCCTTCAATGCGATTATGCCTCTAAGTCGTGCCTCGACACGTGGGAGATATAGTCGCATCGAGGGTGTTACAAGTTGGTAATCAGAGCCTTCCCCGACCTTAGGAGCCCCATTGCTTGATCGTTTTTAGCGGCCGAGTTGTGTCTAGAAAAATGTTTTGAGTCATTTAGGAATTATATATCGGAGAATTTAGGAATTCTTTTTACTTCCCAGTCTCCTCATCGCTCTGGTAAGGCATCCTGCCGTAGAGTTTTGACTCTTCTCTTCTCAAATTTCATTAAAAAAATTTAGGATCACGCGGGTATCTTGGAATCGTTCCGATGGTTTTAGGATGAGAACATTGTCTTGGTGCCTCCTGTCAGGGGTTTAGTGGAAGTGTCCCGGGGAGTTAAGCTCTGAGGTGTTGTCGTCATAATTTTATCGTTGCAGTTCTGGAATACCTGAGTTTAATACGCCGACATCGAAAATCTCTTTTATGTAGTTCGTTGGTGAGATAACCTCGACGACACCCAGTACTGGGGCGGGAGTTCGGGAGTATCGCCATAACTTGTATAACGGATGCTTTTCGAAGGTTGAGGTAGATGGTTTCCAAAGTTTTTCTTGGTTATGTGTTGAAGGATGGATACAGCTGGATGTAGGATTTGCTAGATTGGGTGAGATATTATGCTTCCCCTGTATCCCCAACACCTGATTGCATAACCGGAAAGGTTCGGGAGTTTCATAGGTGGGAATTCAAGTAGCTCTTAGGATATCTTTCCGACGGATGTATGATTGGAAATTGGGGTTTGACGTCTAGTGGTCCGCCTATTCACGGTCGGTTTTACAGTGGTCTCGTTGTGTCTTAAAGAGTCCTTGGCTATGCCGACTCGGGGACGCTTCGTATGTCATGTGCACTGCCTTGTACATGATGGTGCTGTACGATCGAGCCCGTGTAGGCCCCACCACGAAAACTTTGGACGAAATCTCTATCATATGTTTGTTCCGGCTTATTCCGCAAGCCAATCCTTGTTTTGTTTTGAGTTGTGGTATTCGAGTTGCTTCGAAGTCAAATGTTGATTCCATACCTTTTCCAAGTGGTGTTCTCATATTCCTATGTGAATACTAATCCTTCTTGATCATCAAGATTGTTTTGTCAATCCTTTTCACCAGCGTGTTTTCTCTTCAAGTGGATCCGACCATTTCAACATCAGCAAGATCAATTATCATTTCTTCTCAACGGTGTTTGTTTCATCTGTTCCAAGTTTTCTTTGTTTTTCCCACCCACCCACCCTTCTTCTTCGAGGACTCAGATTTCTTATTCAAGTATCCTTTTATTCTTGTGAAGTCTCTCCATTCCTTTCCGTCAATGTTCTTACCCGGTGGTTCTCATGAAGATGCTCTACTAGTTCAATATTCTCCATTCTTTTCTTCTGCGGTGGAACCAATTCAAGCTTTCGGTGTTGATCATATTCTTTTCCGTATTTCAATGTTTCCTCATGCCGGTGCACCTCTCAATCATTAACTTTTCGTTATTCATTTGTTCCGGAGTGCTCAAGATATGTTGAAGACTCGTGTTTCCACTCTGCATTCGTTCAAGATCTTTCGAGGAGGTTCTCTCTTTCAAGCCATTTATTCCAACCGGTGCAATCTCTCCTTCAAATCATTCAACGGTGTTTTCTTTTGAGTGGGCCCTAACCCACAGGTCTTTTCCCAGGATCTTACCTGACTCTTCTTATTTCTACCGGAGTTATTCTCAAATCCATTTCGAAGTTTGATGTAAGAATGAAGTTTTCATCAGTCAAATGTTTTCTCCAAGATCTGCCCAATTCTTTTCATCATTGGCTCAACCTCTTTGTTTTGATTTTCCCGGGGTGTCTAAATTATTCATGGTGGTGTCTCTCGTCGACATTCTCAACATTTGATATCCGAAGAAGAGTTTCTCTCAAATCTTGCCCCATTCTCTGCCATCCTCTCATAATTGTTTTTGATTGTGAGAATTCTTTTCACCCATCCGGAGCAATTCAGGAGTCTTTTCAGTTTGATTCTCCGCAGCCCATCATCTCAGAATTATTCTGTCTAGTTTTCAGTTCTCGTTCTTTAAATCTTACCAGTGTTTCGTTCAAGTGATCTCTAATCGTCTTGTGATCTCTTCGTTCTCATGTATGTAAATCCTCTCAAGCATCTTCGTTCATTTTATAATTCTTCCCGGTGTTTCTTTATTTTTCTTCTTCGTTCATTTTCAATTCTTACGGTGGTTCGCTCAAGATTCTTCTTACCTTGTTATCATATCAATTCATTCATTGTTTTCAATCCTACCGGTGGATTCATCGAAGACCTTTCCAAGTTTATGTTATATCTCTCTTGATCTTTTATGAGGATAAGTGATATGCCAAATCCGTTGATTGTCATCAATTTAATTGGTGAAGGATAAGCATAATGTAATTCTTATTTTTGTTTCATCCAAATGATTAATTCTTATTCCGGAGGCCCTTCTAACTCTCGGTTTCATTTGTTTCATCTTCTCTTTTGCCCGGAGTTCGAACCTCTTTCAATTATATTATCACGGAGTTCTCTATCTAAACCATTGCGAGGCTTAAATCTTATTCTTTTCATCATTCAATTATTTTGGATCATTCTTTTATTACCAGAGTTCTTCATAAAGGTTCTACATGATGGATTCGTCAAGGATTTAATTCCTTCTCGAAGTTTTCATCGACATTCTTTTCTAAGGAGCTCAAGCTTTCTTCATCTTGATATCCGGAGTGCTGTTCGAATTTGTTCTTCCATGTTTCTTTTTCCTAACGGAATGTTTTCAACTTCGTTCATCCCCGTCTATTCTATTAAAGGAAATGGCTTAACCTTTCAAGGTTCTTTGGTTTCACTCATTTGTCAAAGAAGCAATTTAGTTTTACCTCTCCTCTTTCTCTTCCATTGTTCCTCCGGTGCCATTCTAGATCTCAGGACGAGATCCTTTCGTAGTGGTGGAGTGTTGTAACACCCCGGATGTAACTTTCCCAATTTGTACTCCAACTCTTGCCGTTTCGGCGTTAAGTTATTTTATTTTCTCGGGTTCGGGTTTTTGTCTCCGTGTGTTGTTATCATTGTCATGCATCCCATATCATGTCATCATGTGCATTGCATTTGCATACGTGTTTGTCTCATGCATTTGAGCATTTTCCCCGTTGTCCGTTTTGCATTCCGGCGTTTCGTTCTCCTCCGGTGGTCATTTCTACTTTTCTTTCGTGTGTAGGGATTAAACATTTCCGGATTGGACCGAGACTTGCCAAGCGGCCTTGGTGTACTACCGGTAGACCGCCTGTCAAGTTTCGTGTCATTTGGACTTCGTTTGATACTCCAACGGTTAACCAAGGAACCGAAAAGGCCTCGTGTGTGTTGCAGCCCAACACCCCTCCAATTTGGCCCAAAACCCACCTAAGCCCTCTGCATCATCTAGATCGTTCGATCACGATCGTGTGGCCGAAAACCGCACCTCATTTGGACTCTCCTAGCTCCCCCTATGCCTATAAATATCTCCCCATTCGAAATCACGGGTAAAACCCTAGTCGCCTCCCACCTCTCGCCGCCGGACGCGTCCGCTCGAGCCGGACACGTCCGGCCCAGCAGCCGCCGCCGCCATGTGTCCGCCTCCGATTCGCCCGCGCGCAGCCCCACTTCGTCGCCGACCGCGCCGGCCCGCGGGGCCCGACCGCGGCCCTCC
>NC_041390.1:171535407-171678098 GCF_002162155.2 Triticum dicoccoides | reverse complement strand
CATGCGCGCCATCGCCGCCCCGCGGCCGGGTCCGCCGCCCGACCTCCTCTCCTCGCCGGCAAGCCGCCGCCCGGCCTCCTCTCCTCGCCGGCGACCTCGGTTTCGTCGCGGATGAAAAGTAGATCGCGCGGGTGAATAGTAAACCCTAGATCTGAGAGAGGTGGTTTTTTTTCTCTAAGTCCAAAAAATTCTAGATCCAAGTGCCCATGTTCATAGCCTCGTAACTTTGCATCCATAGCTCTGATTCATGCATATAGCATATCAAAATGTTCATATCAGAGAGTACATCATTTCATTCCATTGCATCATTTTCAATTGAGTTCATCTTGATGCCCGAAATGCTGTTAGAAGAGGGCTACTTGAGTTAATTGTCAGATCTGCTACTCCATTTAGATTTTTGTCATTTTTGCCATGATTATTGTGTGCATATTATGCCCTGATGCTCTACATATGTTTTGTTAAGGGTTTTGTCATCTTTCCAGAGGTGAAACCCATGTATTTTTTTGATGTGTGTGGTGACTAGCACAAGCTTGCAAAGTGGTGCACTTGGTAATTCTGTTTTCAGGGACTTAGCAATTCCATCAAGTCCTTGAGTTGTTCATCTCATGATGCCTTATGTTCATGTTGTTTCCTAGTGATCCGTGTCTCTTTTCAGGATGATCAGTAAGGATGTTTTGTTAATCTTGTAGTGCTCTATCCATACATGTATTTGTTTGCAATTATGGAGCAACCTAGCTTGAGTCAATCGAGCTCTACTTTTGCTACTTTGTGAATCTGGGCAGATAGTCAACTTGTTTGCAATTTTGCCGATGATGTTGTAGTTGATCCGTGCATGCTATGCTATTGTTCTTGCCATGTCTAGCTTGCATTTTGTGTATTCTTGATGGATGTATGCTTAGCTTTTCATGACTTGTACCGTAGTGAGTGCATCGAGCTTGTAAACATGCCTACTTGAGTTATATTTCAGCATGTGCCAGTTTTCACTAAGTCTGAAAACTGATTATGTTTTTGCTATGCTCACATGCTTGTAATTGTATTTTCTGATCCCTTTTGGCTCAAGGTCACCAAGGGACTCTTGTTAAGCTCTTTGAGTAGCTCCATGCCATGCTTTACTTTGCCATGTTCAGGTCCTGTAGCATGTAGTTTTGTTGCTCCGAAGAGGGCTACCTGATCTGAAATTCCAGACAAGTGTTAATTTCACTAAGTCTGAGATATGTTTGTCATATGCATTTTTGCCATGCTTGTTTGAACCGGTTAATGGATGAATTGGCCGTAGCTCAGTGCTAGACTTTGGTTAAGCATCTTGAATGCATCCCTGCCATGTATTTTGTTGTCATGGTTGAGTGCTGTAGCATGTTCATCTCATTGCATTTAGATGGCTACTTGCTGTAAATCGCAGACCGGTGTCATTTTTGAATTGCTTGCCATTCCAAACCGTAACTCCGATTCCGGTGTTCTTTATATCTTTTTCAAGCGATTTCATCTCATCTTTCCAGTGGCACACTTGGAGTTCCAAGTTGAGGCTAGGTTCATGCTTTCCTTGTCAAATCTTGCATACGCATCCCGCATCGCATCCCGCATAGCATATCATCATTGCACCTTTTTGTTTGAGTCTTGCACGTGGTTGATTGTGTCCTTGTTGCTTGTTTGTCTTGTTTGGGTAGAGCCGGGAGACGAGTTCGCTAACGAGGAGCCCGTTGAGTTTGCTTTCGAGGATCCAGTCAACTCTGACAACTGTGCAGGCAAGATGATCATACCCTCGAAATCACTACTATCTTTGCTATGCTAGTTTGCTCGCTCTTTTGCTATGCCAATGCTATGATGCCTACCTTTTGCTTTCAAGCCTCCCAAATTGCCATGTCAAACCTCTAACCCACCTTGTCCTAGCAAACCGTTGATTGGCTATGTTACCACTTTGCCCAGCCCCTCTTATAGCGTTGCTAGTTGGAGGTGAAGATTGAAGGCCGTTCCTTGTTGGAACATTTATTTAGTTGTTGGGATATCATTATATTATCTTGTTATCTTAATGCATCTATATACTTGGTAAAGGGTGGAAGGCTCGGCCTCTCGCCTAGTGTTTTGTTCCACTCTTGCCGCCCTAGTTTCCGTCATATCGGTGTTATGTTCCCGGATTTTGTGTTCCTTACGCGGTTGGGTTATAATGGGAACCCCATGATAGTTCGCCTTGATTAAAGCTTTTCCAGCAATGCCCAACCTTGGTTTTACCATTCGCCACCTAGCCTCTTTTCCCTTGGGTTTCTGGAGCCCGAGGGTCATCTTATTTTAAACCCCCCCTGGCCAGTGCTCCTCTGAGTGTTGGTCCACCTGTCAGCTACCGGTGGCCACCAGGGGCAACTCTGGGCTGGCCTACCTGTACTAGGACAATCTGAGTGTGCCCTGAGAAAGAGATATGTGCAGCTCCTATCGGGATTTGTCGGCACATTCGGGTGGTGTTGCTGGTCTTGTTTTAACCAGTCGAAGTGTCTGGAAGAACCGAGATACCGAGTCTGATCGGAACGTCTTGGGAGGAGGTCTATTCCTTCGTTGACCGTGAGAGCTTCTCATGTGCTAAGTTGGGACTCCCCTGCAGGGTTTTGAACTTTCGAAAGCCATGCCCGCGGTTATGGGCAGATGGGAATTTGTTAATGTCCGGTTGTAGATAACTTCAACCTTAACTTAATTAAAATGAATCAACCGTGTGAGTTACCGTGATGGCCTCTTCTCAGTGGAGTCCGGGAAGTGGACACGGTGTTGGAGTAATGTTTGCGCAGGTTGTTCTCTAGTTTCTCGCTCGCGCTTTGCCTCCTCTTCTCGCTCTCTTTTGCGAATAAGTTAGCCACCATATTTGCTAGTCGCTTGCTGCAGCTCCACATATTTTAACCTTGTCATACCAATAAGCTTAAATAGTCTTGATCGCGAGGGTGCGAGATTGCCGAGTCCCTGTGGCTCACAGATTACTATTACACCAGATGCTGGGCCTGATGATTCTGCTCCAGGAGATGCGCTTGAGCTCAAGTGGGAGTTCGACGAAGACTCTCAACGTTACTATGTTTCCTTTCCTGATGATCAGTAGTGGTGCCCAGTTGGGGGTGAATGGGACCGTGTCGCATGTTGGGTTATCTTTTATTTTGGCACTGTAGTCAGGCCATGAGTGTTTGGTTGATGTAATGTTATTTATGTACTTGATTGACGTGGCAAGTGTAAGCCAACTATGTTATCTCCCCTTTTATTATCATATTACATGGGATGTTGTGAAGATTACCTAACTTAAGACATATGCCTTCAATGCGATTATGCCTCTAAGTTGTGCCTCGACACGTGGGAGATATAGTCGCATCGAGGGTGTTACACCGGTCCAGACTTCGGCGCAGCGACGGAGGTTACCGTCTCCGTGCCCTTTGCCTTAGACTTTTTCTTGGACCAACACTTCTTGAACTTAGAGGATTTCTGGACCATCAACACTTGATGCGTGCCTTTCTTAATATCCTACTCTGCCACTTTGAGCATCCCATGCAATTCGATGAGCTTCTTATCCATGCCATGCATATGATAGTTCAAGATGAACGTCCCATAGCTGAGCGGAAGAGAACCCAGAACTGCATCAGTAGCCAGCTCATCCTAGAGCGGGAAACCCAACCGATCCAAAGCTTGCACATATCCGATCATCTTGATCACATGCGGGCTTAGTGGATCACCTTCCTTCAGCTTACAATCCATCAAGGATCGCCAGACATTGAACCTTTCGGTCCTAGCATGCACTTGAAACATGCTCTTGAGACTCCCAATCATATAGAAAGCCCCAACATCTTTGAAATGCTGCTGCAAATCGGTCTCCATACAAGCCAGCATGAGGCAGTTGATCTCGTTTGATTCATCAACGAGTTTCTATTAGGCATTCTTGGTTGTGGTACTAGCATTATCGGCAGGTTCCTTTGGAAGCGGATCCTCTAGAACATGTTCGCTGTTATCATGCTTGAGAACAATTCTCTCTATACCAGGTAGTAAAGTTTGTTCCATTCGATTTATCCTTTTCCAGAAATGATTTCAATGCAAAGTTGGGTTGAGCAGGTGGTGCCATTGATCTACAATAGAAAAATATGTAATCACTAAGCAATGTGTTTTTCTAGAGTAATTCTAGCCTTAAACAGAAATACTCCCACTGAAATCAGCATCCCTCCGCAAACTCTCAGTGATCCAGGATCCGACTAGCACATGCAACTAGTGAGCTTTAGCATCACTGCTAGAAAACATGCCTATCCGGTAAGCAACTCCTTGCTAATCGTATCTCTATACGAATCCTGTCGGTCGGGTAGGTATCTCATACCCCGGCTCCCGACCTCTTTTGCCACAAGGCCCAAAACCGTTGCCTTGTCAAGTTAACCTAATGCAGTGCATGTCCATGTCCGACACGAACCCTTCAGTTCAAGGACACCTAGCATCACCCTAATTTTATGAGCTCACTACTAGACGTACTTGACATGCGAAGGTGCAACGCCGGGAATGGCAATTTACTTGATATTCTTGAGGGATCTTTCTACCATTCTAACATGCATAGAAACAAAGAAGAATAACAATCACAAGTAAAACATATATTGTGAAATAGTATGGCTCCTTCATGGATGTCCTTCTAGGTCGGTGTGACGCCCCGAGTCCGATGCACCAGGTGTCTTCCAGTTATTCGCTGTTGTTTCCTTGTCATTCGCTGGCATATTGCATCTTGCCATGTCATCATCCGCATTGCATCTACATGTTTTCAAAACTTGCATTCGTCCGGGTCTCCCAGTTCTCTCTGTTGTCCGTTCTGAGCCCAGACACACTTGCACACGTCCGCGGCACGTCCAAAATATTATTTTATAATTGGCCGGAAAATGTTCTCAGAATGGGATGAGAGTTGGTGTGCGGTCTTGTTATGTTGTAGGTAGGCCGCGTGCCAAGTTTCATCGCATTCGGAGTCCGTTTGATGCCCCAACGGATAACTATAGCGGCATTATAGTCGGTCAATCGTGAGACGTTTTCGGTCTCCGAAAACTGTTGTCGGGTTTTCCCTCTCTTTCCTCCCTAGACCATCTACACAGTCCACTACCAACCGCCAGGCCCAACCTAACCCTCCTCACATCCGGAGCCGTCCGATTGTTATCGAAGGGCCCCGAAACCCCTCCTAACCACCTGACCCCTCCTTGCACAGTGCATCGAACCCCTCGCGCGCGTCCGAAAGTTGTCCCGAACCCAAACCGCTCAGTCATCACCGTTGCATTCAGATCTTCTCCTAACATCCCTAAAACATCCCCATTTTCTTTTTTGGACCCCCTTCCCTATTTATCCAGGAACGTCCGATTAAGATCGAAGGGACCAAATGCCCTATCCAAAAATACACTTGCTATATATAAGACCACTACCTACCAAATCAACCCAACCCTAATTTCTAGGAGGTTTGTCCCCATCGCCGCCGCCGCCCGGTCTCGATCCACCTCGGGATCCCCTTCTCCTTGTTTTCCTCCACCCACCAACAGGAGCCCGAGCTCCTTCTCCCCGACCCCGAGCACTCGATCCTCCTCACTGGTGCCTCCTCCTCCAAATTCGATCGGGAGAGGAGCTCCCGATCTGAAGCTTCCATGCACCCACGGTCCAGCGCGCCCGTGACAAGGCCTCGCCTCTTCCTCCTCTGCCCGACACCCATCGTCCTCGCAGTCTCCTACAGCCTCCCACTGGCGCGACACCGTTCGCCTCATCGAGCTGATGCTCGCTGCCACCGGCGACAGCAACATCGTCGTCGCCCTCCTCCTCTCCTCCCATGCGCGCGTCCACTCAACCCTGTTGCCCTCCGTCTTCATCATCGCACCGCTCGTGCTCCTCCACACTGTCCAACAGCAGCAGCGTACCCTAGTTGCTCGCTCCTTTTCTCCGCTCGCGGCACAAAGCCCGAGCCTCCCGTCGCCAAATGCCACTGTGGCCAGCCGCCGGAGCCCGACTGGACCATGCCATAGCTCCTCTGCCTCCTTCCTTTCTCTCTTTCTCCTTCTTCTCTGTCGCTTCTCTCTCCCTCCCTCACGCTTCGCTCTCTGTCTCTCAATGCAGGAAGCCCTCCATGGACAGCGTCTCTCCAGCGGTTCGCGTCGCCTACTTCTCTCCGGTTCTAACTCCCTCCGCCTCGATCCAGTCGCAGCCGTCGCGCCAAGCTCCGCCGTCGCCTGCACCGGCGCCCATCATCGCTTCCCGCACCAACAGCTCCTCCCGAGTTCCTCGCGTTGACCGCTCCGTGCCTCACGTCGTGCCCAAGTCCCTCGCGGCTCCACCGGAGACCGGTCCTCCCCGGCCTTCCCTACACGCCCACTGTCGTCGTCCTGTTTCTTCCCGACGAGAACCTCGCCTCTGCTTCGTCCGGTTTGAGCGAGCGCCGCCGTTCCCCCTGCGTTGACCGGCGCCAAGTTCCCCCCCGCCTGGATCCGCTCGATCCCATTGACCATGCCCTTGCTTCATCCATCGCCTGGACCTCCTATGATGAACCAGGCCAAGGCCCATGGTGAGCTGCCTCCCCCCACCGCCTGTTCCTGTTGGCCCGACTACAGTTTCAGCCCGACTGTGTTTTTTTCTAGTCCATCGAATTTCCAAATTATCCAGAGAACATCAGTTTTGCAGATTGGCCCCTCATATTCATGCATTAACAACTCCACAACCGTGCACTGAATTAAAATGATTTATATATGCTAAATGACTAGAATTTCATCTAGTTTCATAATATCCAACTTTCATGCACGTTTAAAATGTTTAAAATGCTGGTTGCTTTTATTTTGCATAATGCCATGTTAAAATGTTTTATTTCATAACTAATTAACCGTAGCTCCATTTTGAATAATCTTTATATGTAAATGGTGCAGAAAAATGCATAGTTTAACATGGTGGCATTATTTTGCATGTTTAACAACTCTAAAATATGGTTTAGGGCATAATAGTACCAAATCCATAAATTGCATATGAGGATTTTCCGGAATTGTTGTTTGTTATTTCCGGCCTTATTTAAACTTGCCTAGATAGGTAGTTTTCATATGCTTCACCCCTTGCCATGTTTAATAACATTTAATATTGTTGGGTACATAAAAGGGAGAGAACTAAATAAGTCATGTGGTGTTTCGTCAATATGCAACCCGTTGCATATTGAGCTGCACTTAATTTGTAGTATTGTTTGTGCACTTTGCCATGCCATGCCTCATTAAACCGGACATGCATCATACTTGGTTGTGCATCATGCCATGATTATGTGATGGTTGTTTACTATGTTGTTTGCTTCTTTCTGGGTTGCTTCTCTCGTTAGCTTCGGTTTCGGTCCGAAGTTGTGAGGATTCGTTCGACTACGTCCGTTTGTCTTCTTCATGGACTCGTTCTTCTTCCTTGCAGGATCTCAGGCAAGATGACCATACCCTCAAAATCACTTCTATCTTTGCTTGCTAGTTGTTCGCTCTATCGCTATGTCGCGCTACCTACCACTTGTTATATCATGCCTCCCATATTGCCATGTCAAGCCTCTAACCCACCATCCTAGAAAACCGTTGTTTGGCTATGTTACCGCTTTTGCTCAGCCCCTCTTATAGCGTTGCTAGTTGCAGGTGAAGTTGAAGTTTGTTCCATGTTGGAACATGGATATGTTGGGATATCACAATATCTCTTATTTAATTAATGCATCTATATACCTGGTAAAGGGTCGAAGGCTCAGCCTTATGCCTGGTGTTTTGTTCCACTCTTGCCGCCCTAGTTTCCGTTATACTGGTGTTATGTTCCTTGATTTTGCGTTGCTTACGCGGTTGGGTGTTATGGGAACCCCTTGACAGTTCACTTTGAATAAAACTCCTACAGCAAGGCCCAACCTTGGTTTTACCATTTGCCTCACCACCACCTATACTTTTCCCTTGGGAGTCACACTCCCGAGGGTCATCTTTATTTTAACCCCCCAGGCCAGTGCTTCTCTAAGTGTTGGTCTGAACCAGATCCACTTGCAGCGCCACCTCGGGGAAACTTGAGGGCTGGTTTTAGTTGTATGTAGTGTTCATCCGGTGTTGCCCTGAGAACGAGATATGCACAACTCCTATCGGGATGTCGGCATATCGGGCGGTCTTGCTGGTCTTGTTTTACCATTGTCGAAATGTCTTGTAACCGGGATTCTGAGACTGATCAGGTCTTCACGGGAGAAGGAATATCCTTCGTTGACCGTGAGAGCTTGTGATGGGCTAAGTTGGGACACCCCTGCAGGGTTTGAACTTTCGAAAGCCGTGCCTGTGGTTATGTGGCAGATGGGAATTTGTTAATGTCCGGTTGTAGAGAACTTGACACTTAACTTAATTAAAATGAACCAACTGCGTGTGTAGCCGTGATGGTATCTTTTCAGTAGAGTCCGGGAAGAGAACACGGTCTTGTGTTATGCCTGAACGTAAGTAGCTTCAGGTTCACTTCTTGATCACTTCTTGCTTCTCGACCATTGCGTTGCTTCTCTTCTCGCTCTTATTTGCGTATGTTAGCCACCATATATGCTTAGTGCTTGCTGCAACTCCACCTCACTACCCTTTCCTACCCATAAGCTTAAATAGTATTGATCTCGCGGGTGTGAGATTGCTGAGTCCTCGTGACTCATGGATACTTCCAAACAGTTGCAGGTGCCGATGATACCAGTGCAGATGATGCAACCGAGCTCAAGTGGGAGCTCGATGAAGATCTTTTCGTTGTTATGTTTCGTTTCCTATTGATCAGTAGTGGAGCCCAGTTGGGACGACCGGGGATCTAGCATTTGGGGTTGTCTTCTTTTATTTTGGTTCCGTAGTCAGACCTTGTTTGTAATTTGGATGATGTATGTTTCACTTGTATTTGTGTGAAGTGGTGATTGTAAGCCAACTCTTTATCCCTTTCTTATTGAGTACATGGGATGTGTAAAGATTACCCCTCTTGCGACAAGCCTACCATGCGGCTATGCCTCTAAGTCATGCCCCGACACGTGGGAGATATAGCCGCATTGTGGGTGTCACAGTCGGCTCTGACTCCGATGACCATCTAGGAACTCCATCTTGTTTGTCATGCTGGGATGCCAAGCCACCAACCTGATCTCTATTATACAACTACTAGAACTAGCAATGAATCTTACATAGAGTCACAGGTCGACACGCAGGTCGTTATACAATATTGTCGGTGTTCTGGGAACGGGGGTCCCCAGACTTGCCTACCTGCGGCCCACGACGTGGCTTTGCTGGCAGGCCTGTATGGCCCATCTTCATCAGCAAGGAATCAAGACCCTCGAGAGGGGCCAAGCCTCGCGAGGCGGACGATGCAAGACCTCCTCAGGAGCAGCCTCACCAAGCTGGCTCGAGAGGGGCGGAGAGCTCAAGGTCGGGCAAACCTCGCGAGGTTTTCGTGACGTAAGCCATGACAATAGAGGCCAGGCGGGTGCCAGTCGGCCGCCAGCGCATGCAACGTCCTTGTTTCCTCTTTGGTGCTAAGGGGGCAGGCGCAGGCGGGGAGTACCGAGGCATGAAGCAAAGGTTGCCATATTGGTGCAATGAGACCAAGACCAGAAGGACGGCAAGACGGAGGTTACCGTGGAGCCCAAGACGACGTCACCACCAGAGCCTTTAGCAAGCGAAGACTGCTTTTGTCAGGATAGCTTGCACTAGTTGTTCCCTTTCAAATTGACTGTTGTTGGCTTCCTTCCCGCTCAATATCTGGGGAGAGGACCAGGGCCTCTATAAATAGAACTATCCACCACCATAGCTAGAGGGGCGAGAGAAAAGACAAGAGGAGACGGGTCAAGAACAAAACCATAGACCGCATCTTCACACAGACAAGAACACCTCAACCTCAAGAGGCTGTTCTTCCCCTTGTACTGTTCATCCTCAGCCCAAGAGGCAATCCACCACCACACTGGAGTAGGGTATTACACCACAACAGTGGCCCGAACCAGTATAAATCTTGTGTCCTTGTGTTGCTAGTTCGTCGAGTTAGTTCGTGAGATCTAGGCTAAGTTAGGACGCGGATCGATAGGGGTGGGGGAGATCATCGCGAGCACCCCAGTGTTCGAACCTCAAGGGTTTTGCCGGAACCCATGATCCGACATTTGGCATGCCAGGTAGGGGTGCGCCGAATCTTCCTTCCCGTCTTTACGCATCATGTCGCTTCATCGTCTCCATGGCGGACGCACGTCGCGCCCGTGCCGAGCGTCGGGCTGCCCTCCCCACCCGCGTTGCTCAGATGGCCCCTGTCGGTGGGCCACCTCGTCGCTCTCCGTCGCCTGCTACCAATGCTGCCACCGGCCCGGTGGGGAACGAGCAGCAAGAATCCTCGCAGCACCCCTCGGTGCGGCAGGACGGTCGCACCACCACTCCATCGCTTACTCCCGTGGGTTCGTCGTCTCACGCTCATCGCGTTCCCACCGACGCACGGGCCATGCTCCTCATGGCGCACGAGCTCCTGCGCTACCACCCGGTCGACGACCTGTACGAGGACTGGCTTGACCACATCGCCGAGCTTGTCCGTGCCGCAGGGGGCGCCCCTGCACCGTCCCACTCTCTGCCTCGCCCTCCGCCAGCCACAGGCGATGTAGCTCAAGAAGCACCTCCGCCTCCTCTGCCCCAAGACGGTGCCCCAGCGCCAAGGCACGTGGCTCCACAGCACGACCCACCGCGCCCGGCGCCCGCGCGTGAAGAAAGAAACTGTCAAGAAGTCCCTTGACCGCAAGCGAATGCTCCGCCACTCCTGGCTCCACCACACCAGGATCATTTAATGCGGCAAGGCCCCGCGCCGCTGGCCGTGGCGGCGTGCGGGCGCCAAGGCCAAGCTCCACCTCCGAGGCGGGCCCCGGTGACCACGGCCGGCTGCCGCGCCTTCACCCCCGAGCTGCGCAGCGTCGCCTTGCCGGGCAAGTTCAAGACGGATCTGCCTCCTCGCTACGACGTCACACCCGACCCCGCGGAGTTCCTGCAGCTCTATGAGCTAAGCATCGAGGCGGCCAACGGCGACGAGAAAGTCATAGTGAATTGGTTTCCCATGGCTCTCAAGGATGGCCCCCGCTCCTGGCTCCTGAACCTGCCTCGAGGCTCAATTTCCTCTTGGGACGAGATGCATAACCGCTTCATTGCCAACTTCCAGGGCACTCGCGACCGCCCCCCGGTCATGGGTGACCTATGCCGCACCAAGCAACAACCTGGAGAGACCCTGCAGAAGTACATTCAGTGCTTCAATAGCGCGCGAATCAAGATCCCCAAGGTAACCGACGAGGCCATCATCTCGATGTTCTCGGACGGCATCCGCGACGTCAAGATGAAGGAGGAGCTCGCCATACACGAGGAGCTATGCACGACCTTGGAGCTGTTCAACATCGTGACCAAGTGTGCAAGAGCCGAGGAGGGGCGCCTCTCCCTCCTCGAGCTCCCTGCTGCGGACTCGGAGGAGAAGAAGACCAAGGCCATGGACGTGAAGCGCAAGGGAGCAGCCGTGCTCGCGGCGGAGCCACCAAGCGCGACAGAGACCAGCCCGAGTCATCCAAGGGCAACCGACCGTTCTGCGCCTTCCATAACCTGCATACCGACAACACCAACGACTGTCAAGAGCTTAAAGCCATCCGAGAAGGACGCTTCAGCCGACGCCCCGAGCGCGGTGACTGGGCTACGGCCAAGGAGGAGGACGTGGCAACGGACGCTGGGACAACCGTGGCCTACGCTAGGAGTGGCACGACCGGCCTCGTGAGGACCGCTGGCAGGATCAGCCTTGTGAGGGCGCCTGGAGGGACCAGCCTCATGAGGCTCGTCCTCAAGGCAACGCTGGCCTTCCTCCGCTACCACCACCACCTAGAAGGAATGACGACCACCAGCAAGACGAGGGGGCTGGGGTCTTCCAGGAGCCACGCGCTATCGCCTGCATCTTGGGCGGAGCTCAAGCCCCAGCCTCACAGCGTATCTTCAAACAATTTGATCGTGAAGTGAATGCAGTTCTCCCCAAGCCCGAGGCCACATGCCCGCTCAGATGGTCCAGGTGCCCCATCACATTCAGTTCGGCAGATCATCTCAAGTGCGCGGCTAATGCAGGCGTTCTCCCAATGCTCTGTTCGCCAGTCATCAGCAATGTGCAAGTTACCAAGACCCTCATCGACGGCGGTGCAAGGCTCAATGTCCTGTCCGTCGACACGTTTGACAACCTTCAAGTGCCATATGACTAGCTTCAGCCCACCAAGCCTTTCTCAGGGGTGACCGACGGCTCAACTACTCCGATCGGGAAGGTCCGCCTCCCTGTCACCTTCGGAGAATGCAACAACTACCACACCGATCTCATCGACTTCGACGTCGCCTACATCCACTTGTCGTACAACGCCATCCTCGGGTATCCGGCCCTGGCCAAGTTCATGGCGGTGACCCATCATGGTTACAATGTCCTCAAGATGTCGGGAAGCGGCGGAATCATCACAATACCATGTGAAGAAAGAGACGCGGTGTCTCCCTCGAGCGTGCCTTCCAAGCTCCAGCAATCGACGACCCCGATAGCTAGGGCGATCGCCCCCCTGAGGCCACCCCCAAGAAGAAGAAGCAGCTGTGCCACGAAGGGCCTTAGGGAAGTGGCGCCTCCTCAGGATCGGTGCCCGCGCCTGGGGTGCCTCCCTCTATCGCATAGGAAGGCGCGCCTAGCGCCACTCTCGGGCAAGGATTGGGGCTCTCTTCTAAAGGGCCTCAGACTTTGCCAACATCACGAGGGAGGCGCTTGGGCACCACTTGGAGGCGTGCTTCGCGGCACGTTTCCCTCAGGAGAACACAGGGCAAGGAGTGCCCACTGCTCAAGAGTTCATCACCAAGATTGCTCAGGAACTGCAAGACGCAAGGGCCATGCGCGGTGGCCGCCGCTCACCAGGCGCAGCTCCCCATCCAGGCGAGGATACCGAGCCGCGTGTCTACATCGACGTTCCAGGGCTCAATCGGGCAGCTTCTTAGGAGCTTCTCTGGCCTTCACGTGTGGTACGTTGCGAGGGCCTACCTCACAGCTACGTTTGCATGCCCTTTGGCCTGCCGAGCACGGCGGCCGCCTGTCAACGCAACCTGCGGAGCATCCTGGCGTCTCAGGAGGACAGGCACCATGCTGTGCTGACAGAGATGAAGACGGTCCTCAGGGAACCCCCTGGAACCCCAAAGCCTCCCGAGGCTCAGGGCCCCGGTGGCTTATGAGGGGCAGCCCCTTTCGCCGCACGCCTTCAGCTACCCCAACTCTCCTTCATCGACAAGACCAGGTGACATTTTCCAAGTTCATTCAGCTGGGAGCACCCCCAGGGCTGCATCATTCCCAGGCCGCGTGGGTCCATCCATGTGGCATGTATCTTTCTTTTATGTCTTTAGCTTACTCTGTTGGGGGCGCCCCTCGGGCTGCATCATCCCCAAGCCGCTCGGGCCGGACATAGTGGCATGCATCTTCCCTGCATTTACATGAGCTAGGTTGCTTTCCATGCTTAATCTATCTATGACTATCGCCTGCTTGATTGTCACCCACCATGGGAACCGTGCGCTGGCCGTCTTTCTTCAGGACCCTTCGTGTTGTCTAACCATTTCGCAGGACCAAGACAGCGAACACGAATCAAGACCAGGCGCAACCCTCCTTGAGGTAGGGCCTCATGAGTCCCGCGCTGGCTCACGAGTGCCCAGATACACCTCGTCTAGCCCTGCCGTGCAAGCCACGTGTCAGGGCGGGGCTGTACACGCCCCGGGGACTCTCTGCAGTAGGGAGTCCCCCTCCCACGCCCCAGTGGAAGCACCATGCTTCGCGCTGGCCGTCGACACTGCCGAGGAGCGGCTATGCCCATGCACAAGCAGAAGCACTACGCTCCGCGCTGGTGATAAACTACTGGGGGCGGCCCCATGGCCGTACCAACCTTAGGGAGCCCGAGAGCTCAATATCCGGCCTCACCGCAACGCCTCCCCTCGGGAGAGCCGCGCGAGGTGGCTGGGCATGGGGGCTGCGCTTGGGTCACGCCCAAGCGTACGCCACCCAACTAGGCCTCCCGGACCTAGTCGTCGCACACCCCTCCCGAGCCGAGCCTTGGCAAGGGCAAAGGTATGGAGAATGTTTGCACGTCAAGGGGGACTCATGAGCATCGCAACTCAGGAGCCTAACTAGTCACGTAGCCCCTCGCTCCTTGGTCCGTCCTGGTTTCCGGTCGGCCCAATGGCGGTTGAGGTATGCGTGGGGCCAGGCTCTGCTGACGTAGAACACTAACCTATCCTCGTGTATCCTTCTTATAGGCTGTTTGCGCGTCAAGGGGGACTCCTGAGCATCGCGGCTAGGAGCCTAACTGGTCATGTAGCCCCTCGCTCCTTGGTCCGTCCTGGCTTCCGGTTGGCCCAACGGCGGTTGAGGTATGCGCGGGGCCAGGCTCTGCCGACACAGAAAACAGAGCAAATAGGAAGAAAATCGCAAAATCTCAAGCAAATATTACAATACATATTGTTCTCACAATATCAAACACAAGTTTAACGCCTCCACGAGGCATGGCGCATGTTGCAGGACTAAAGCATAAAAGTAGCCGCAAGTCACCCCTGGACACCGCTGGCGCCTGCAAAAGGTGCCTCCTTCTGGGTAGCGTCGACGTCACCTACATCACCGGTCGAGGGCGCGAGGGTGAAGGCGTAGAACTTCTTCAGCAAGGCTTCCACTTGTCCCTTCATGGCCGCGGCGGTAGCCGCACAGTGTTCGTCAGCTACAATTTCCAGCAGCTCGTCAAGACGAGTGCTGGGGTCGCGAAGTTGCAGGTGGCTGAAGACCCGTGTCAGTGCGGCTGAGGAAAGGACGCGAGCCTCTGCCTCCTCCATAGGACCGATGGCCTCCACGACTTCCTCGAGCGCCTTCACTAGGAAGGGAACCAGCTGAGCAGGGCCATCCTCGTCGGTGGCCAGTGGCTTCTCCAAGCCCTTCTCGTACAGTTTCTTCAGTGTGACGTGGGACCTCTCCACGAAGGTTGAGAAGGGCACGCGGTCTTCGGCAAGGACCCTCGCCTTGGCATCAAGGTCGGCCTCCTTCGCAATCGTCTCCCGCTCCAACTCCTCCAGCCGGTTGTGCTCCGCTGCCTGCGCCTTCGCCAGCTCCCCCAGCTCGGTGTCGCGGCCCTTGATGGCGTCATCCCGGGCCTTCATCTCCTCCTCCTTCGCCTGGCGGCCACGTGCTTATTCTGCGTGATGGTCACGCAGGCCCTTCAGCTCGTCCTCCAGCTCTCGGCAGCGGCCGCGGGCGGCCTTGGCGTCCTTCAATGACGCCTTGCGATCGGCCGCAGCTTTGGCGGCGGCCTGCTTCTCCTTCTCGGAGGCCGCCGCAGCCTGGCTCAGCGATGCCCGAACCGCCGAGTCGGAGTGAAGCCAGCCAGAGACCAGCTCCAAGCGCTCGGCCACCATGCGCGAGTCCGTGCCCTGGAGATCTTCCCGCAGCTGAGCCATCTCCGAGAGGGCGCGCTCCAAGACGGCTGAGGAAGTAGAAGAACCTGGGGCTAGGGGCACACCTGGAGAAGGGGGCGACATTGTCACCAGAGCCTGGGAGATCAAGGCCTCCTGAGCTTTCGGAACCTCTCCAGCCGTGCCGGACACTGACACCTCCTGAGCCTGTGGTGCTTCGGGTGCTGACTCCTCCTGAGGGTCCTCCACCGGGCCTCGCGAGTACGACCGGGCTGGAGAAGCATGAGCACCACCCCCACCTTTGCTCATGGACAGGGGCGCGGTCGCAGGAGGCGACACGGAATCAAGCGGCACCAACTCGCTCTCCCTCCTCCTCTTCACTGCAGACGACAGCCTGGTTACGCAGGAGGGAAAGAGAGTTGGAAACGGGCATCGACAGCAGGAACAAGATGAGGCGGGGCACTTACTGGTCTATGACAAAATCGTCCACCTTCCGCTTGGTGAGCTTGAAGCCGGAGAGCGTCATGGCTCGAGGCGTGGGCGCACCAGCCCCCGAAGCTGAAGCAGGAGCATTAGTTGAACCAGAGGCGGCCCCAGCCAGCACCGGAGCAGCAGCAGAGACTCGGGAGATCAGGGCCGACCGGCTCCTCGTCGGGACCACGGCCAGTCCCTCCTTGTCCCGGGAAGCGTCAGCCTCGTCATCATCGGGGAAGGCACGGAGGATGTCAGCCTTACTCAGGGGGGAGGTCTCCCTCGTCCCTTCAGGGGTGACCTCCGAGTCTTCCTCCTCCTCTTCTTCCTCCCCGCGGGACATGTCAGATTTCGAGTTCCGGCAGACCCTTGAGGTTCGAACACCGTGCACGCGGAGATTTCGCCTCCTACCTACCTGCACCCCTCCGCCATGCTAGGATCTGAACTAAGGAAAGAACAACACAAGAGACGCAGGGTTTATACTGGTTTGGGCCACCGTTGTGGTGTAATACCCTACTCCAGTGTGTGGTGTGTGGATTGCCTCTTGGGCTGATGATGATGAACAATACAAGGAAAAACAGCCTCGCGAGGGTCTGTTCTTGGCTGAGGCGATGAACTGCTGGGAGGAGTTCAGCCACCTCTCTCTCTCTCTGCTCTCCTTTTTTCCGACCCCTTGCTATGTGGGTGGCTGGTCCTATTTATAGAGGCCCTGGTCCTCTCCCCAAATATTGAGCGGGAAGGGAGCCAACAATGGCGGGCTAATTTGAAGGGGGACAGCAAGTATCAGCTATCCTGACAAAAGTAGTCTTCTCCTGTGCAAAGCTCTGGTGATGACGCCGTCTTGGGCTCCACGGTGACCTCCGTCTCGTAGTCCTCCTGGTCTTTGTCTTGTTGCACCAAAATGGCAACCTTTGCCTGATGCCTCGGTACTCCACGGCTGCGCTTGCCCCCTTCGCACCAAAGAGGAAAGGAGGACGCTGCGTGGGCTAGAACTCGCCTGGTGCCCTGAGTTGTCATGGATTGCGTCATGGGCACCTCGTGAGGTACCCCGCCTTGATCTCTCTGCCTCCTCGTGAGCCGTCCTGACGAGGCCGTGCCTGAGGAAGCTTCGCGTCATCCGCCCCGCGAGGCTTGGCCCCTCACGAGGGTCTTGGGTTTGTGTTGGTGAAGATGGGCCGTGCTGGGCCCCCCTTTAAGCCACGCCACAGGCCCCAGGCAAGTCTGGGGACCCCCATTCCCAGAACACCGACAGTAGCCCCCAGGCCGAAGGCGCGCCCGGACTTGGCCGTGCAGGGAGGCGGAAGGGCAAGAGCGAAACGCCGCGGGACCTAACAGCCTGCGGCCTTGGGTGCCACGTGGCGGTTGATTGGACGTGGGCGCCTCCACTTCCCCATGGTGCCTCGGCAACTGCACTTACTGGACAACTCCCTGCATGCAAAATGGGTCATGATTACCTGCGATCGTGGAGGCCGGTGGTTGGCCTCCGCTGGATATAAGTACGGGATGGCGTGCACCCTTCCGGTTCATCTCCCCTTACTTCTCCTTCTTCTTCATGGCCCCGTCGAGGAGGTTCTCAGCCGCGGAGAAGGGGAAGACTTGCCAGGTAGAGCATGCCTCTCCCCTTCCCAAGCGCGGCCGAGGGCGCCCCCGCAAACATCCTGTGGCCACCACGGCAGCTCCCCGCGGCCGCGGAGACGCTTTCCAGCGCGGTGGCGGGAGGATTGCTGTGGCCGGGGGGTGCGCTCCGGCTGCGCATCCCCCTATGCCGCGCTTTCGCGCTGCAGAGGTGCTGTCGAAGTTCGTCGTGTGGTCGGCAAAGCCGACTAGCACCCGGCTCCCACTTCCTCGCTTCCTCCTCGGTGAGCTCCCGGGTGGCCTCTGGCTTCAGGCCGATGGCTGCTGCAGCCGGGCCTCATGGGTCTCACTGTAGGTCTCCACAGCCGGGAGCCTGGCCCTGGCCCACGGTTGGCAGACGTTCGCTCGCGCGCGTGGCCTGGGCCGTCGGTGCACCCTATACTTCAGGTTCGACGATGATGCCACCCTCTACGTGAGGGTGTTTGGGGAAGATGGTCGCCACGCAGGGTGTTGCCCCGTGGGCGATGACCGCGGGTGGGAACCCGGCTCCGGCGATGATGGAGAGGACGGCGCTCGCGGGGCTGGCGGCGCTCAGGGTTCCCCAAGCTTCTCCGGTTCTTCTTCTGGCGGCGACTCTCCTAGTGGTGGCCGCAGCCAGCCCCCACGCCGTCGTATCTGCTTGGGGGGTGGTGGCGCGTCCGCCCACCATCGCGCCCTGGTGAAGCGCGAGAGGGAGTCCGCCTGAGCTCCGGAGGAAGCTCGGGCTTCCCTGCGTGCCGGTGCGAGGCGAGCCGCACCAGTTTTGTTCTTTCTCTTCCCTTTTCCTGCATAAAGAAGGACAGTAGTGCGGTTCCCTGCAGGGGCGTGTATGGGTTATTTTTGTTAATTATCGTTTTGCTTTCTTCGTTGTACCTTCCGACTATCTGCCCACGCGTGGATGTTTCCCGGCCCCAGCCGTGGGGGCGACCGACCCAGGCCCTGTGTTTGTGTCGCGGTGCCCGAGGGGCACGGACTGGAGGGGTGCTCCTGCAAGGGGCCCAGGTCGCGAACCCTTTGAGTGACTAGGATAGGAACACTCGCGAGGGTGCTCGGCTCTCCCCCTCGCGAGGCCTTGCACAAGAGAAATCGAGGCAGGAGCGTGAAAAGCCGAAGAACCGCAAGCCAAAGACGGCAACAACTTCAATAAAACTTCAAATGAAGAAGAACAAGCCAACTGCGGAAAGCAAATGAAAAGCCGCGTCCGGCACCTAGTCTAGTCTTCGACGTCTTCTCACCAGCGCGGAGCTAAGTGCTGCCACTGGGCGTGGGAGGGAGCCCCAGGGCCTGAGGCCGGCGCTCCTGAGACTCCCGGGCGTGTACAGCCCCAACTCATTATTACGTGAGAGTGTCACGGGCGGCGAGCTTCACAGGCGTTCGCCTTGCTTCACAGGCTCCGGGCCTTTTCCAAAACGCGATAGCTTCACAGGCATTCACCTTGCTTCACAGGCTCCGGGCCTTTTTAGGGGTAGAACCTCCGGAGGTGCTGGATGTTCCATGTGTTCTGGACCGGCACTCCCTCCTGAGTCTCCAAGCACACTGAGCCGGGCCTGGAAACATGAACAACCTTGAACGGGCCCTCCCACATGGGAGAGAGCTTGTGCAGCCCCTCCCTGGATAGGACCCGCCTGAGCACAAGGTCTCCTACCTCGAGTGTCCTGGGGCGGATGTTGCGGCAGTGATATCGCCACAGTGCTTGTTGGTACCTCGCCGCTCGTAGCGCGGCTTCTCGGCGACGTTCCTCCCCCAGCACGAGGTCCATCCCCTGCATGGCGTCCTGTTGCGCCTCGTTGAATGCCAGGACCCGCGCGGAGCGACGTCTGACCTTGTGAGGGAGGACCGCTTCGGCACTGTAGACCAGGAAGAACGGGGTCTCCCCAGTCGGCTTGGTCGCGGTCGTGCGGATGGACCACAACACGGACTAAAGCTCATCGTACCAACCTCTGCCGCAGGCCTCCAGCTTCTTCTTGAACGTCCTGGTCTTGAGGCCCCTCAGGACCTCCGCATTGGCTCGCTCGGCCTGGCCGTTGCTTCGGGGGTGCGCCACCGAAGCATAGCATATCTGCGTTCCAAGGTTAGCACAGTATGTTTTGAAGAGGTTACTGGTGAACTGCGAACCGTTGTCCATGATGATGCGATTCGGCACCCCGAACCGGCTCACGATGCCCTTGATGAACTTGACCGCGGAACCCGCAGGAATGGTGCGGACAACCTCCACTTCAGCCCACTTGGTGAACTTTTCTACAGCAATGTAAAGGTAGCGGTAGGCCCCTGGCGCCCGAGGAAACGGACCCAAGATGTCGAGCCCCCAGACTACGAATGGCCACGAAAGGGGGATAGTCTGCAAGCCCCCTGCTGGCTGATGGATCTGCTTGGCGTGGAACTGGGAGGCCTCACAAGCTTTCACTAGTTCAACAACGTCATTGAGCGCGGTGGGCCAATAAAACCCACTGCGGAACGCCTTGCCGACGAGGGTCCGTGACGATGAATGATGTCCGCAGTCCCTGCCATGTATATCTTCCAGTAGTTCCTTCCCTTGCTCCCTGGAGATGCAGCGCAGGGATACATCATTTGGTCGCTTCCGGTAGAGCTCTCCATCTCTGATGCAGTATGCCGTGGCCTGGCGTGCCACTCGCTCTGCTTCCTCCTCCTTCTCCGGCAGGGTCCCTTGCGTCAAGTAGCTCCGGAGCTCCGTGATCCAACATCCCTCCTGAGGTTCCATCGTCAGGAGCAGGCGTGCTCCTGAGGCCGAGACACAGGCCGGAGCTCCGGAGGCAGGTGGCTGGGGGAGCTCCTCCCGGTGCTGAGCCGTGTTTGATAGTGACAGCAAGGCTGAAGGCTTGAAGAGCCGTTCCTCGAAAACGCCAGGCTCCTGAGGTAACCGCCTGGATGCGCATTTGGCGATGTCATCGGCCTCTTGATTGGTGCCACGGGGCACATGTTGCAACTCCAACCCCCAGAACTGCTTCTCCATCCTGCGTACCTCTGCAAGGTAGGCCTCCATGTGCTCATCCTTCGGCTCGTACACCTTGTTGGGGAAATTGACAAGGAGCTGCGAATCACCCTTGATGGTGAGGCGTTTCACCCCCAGGGCAGCTGCGGCCTTCAAGCCCGCTATTAAACCTTCATACTCCGCTATGTTGTTGGAGACCTTTTCGCCTTGCTGGAAACAAAGCTGCACGGCATAATAGAGTTCGTCCTGGGTGGGCGATATAAGCACCGCCCCAGCCCCTGCGCCGTGTCTGGAGAACGCCCCATCGAAGTACATGACCCAGCCTTCTGGCGCCTCGCTTCCCGGGGACAGGGACCGATCCTCGTCGGCCTTGAGGCCGGGCACCTCCGTCCATTCTGCCACAAAATCCACCAACGCTGCTTCCTTGATGACTCTGGTCGTGCTGAATTCGAGCTGAAACGCTTGCAGCTCTATGTTCCACTCAGCGACTCTCCCAGCTGAATTGGGGCTCCTGAGCACCCTCTCCAGGGGGTATGACGAGACGACCTTGATGGGGTGACCCTGAAAATAGTGCTGCAGCTTGCGCGAGGCCACCAGTAGCGCGAGGAGGAGCTTCTGGGGCATAGGGTACCGCGCCCTCGCATCCGGCAACACTGTGCTGACGAAGTACACTAGGTGCTCAACGAGGTGGAGTGTGTCAGTGCTGGCGGCTCCCTTTGGAGACCATGGCTCCTCTCGAGACAATGAGGCCTCCCGAGACTGGCCATTTGAGAGAGGGGCCTCTGGTGCGCCCCTCTACGGCGGCTGGTCCTCATCAGGCGCTATGGAGGCTTCTGTGGGCCTTCCTCGTACCAGCTCCACCTTGTCCCGGGATGCTGCCGCGGTTTTGATTCGATGCTCCTCTCTGACTGCCACCAGGGCTGCGCTAGCGGAGTAGGGAGTGGCGGCGAGGTAAAGCACCAGGGGCTCTTGAGGGCGCGGAGCCACCATGACCGGTGGGCTGGTCAGGTATTTCTTGAGATCCTGGAATGCCTTGTCGGCCTTTTCTTCATTAGCTGGAAGGAGGGTAGCGCTCGCTCCCCCAACTTGGAGATGAAGCGCCCTAGCGCGGTCACGCGCCCCGTGAGCTTCTGCATTTCTCTGAGGGTCTTTGGTGGGCTCATGTCTTCCACTGCCTTAACCTTCTCCGGGTTAGCCTCGATGCCTCGGTGAGACACGAGGAAACCCAAGAGCTTGCTAGAGGGGACTCCGAACACACATTTCTCTGGATTGAGCCGTAGGTTCACTGCGTTGAGGCTCGCGAAGGTTTCCTCCAGGTCTTGTATCAAGGTCCTGGCCTCCCAAGATTTTACCACGATGTCATCGACGTAAGCTTCAACATTCTTCCCGAGCTGCGGGCCCAAGGTGATATGCATCAGCCGCTGAAAGGTCGCCCCTGCGTTACGCAGCCCGAATGGCATGCAGGTGTAGTAGTACACCCCACACGGGGTTAGGAAGGCTATCTTCTCGACGTCTTCAACCGCCATCTTGATCTGGTGATACCCAGAAAAGGCATCCAGGAAGCATAGCAGGTCGCATTCTGCAGTGGAATCGACGATCTGGTCGATGCGGGGGAGCAGGAACGGATCTTGCGGGCACGCTTTGTTGAGGTTGGTGAAGTCGACACACATGCGTTCCTTCCCTCCCTTCTTTGGCACAACGACAGGGTTGGCTAACCAATCTGGGTATCAGACCTCGCGAATGACCCCAGCGGCCTCTAATTTGCGGGTCTCTTGGACAATGAAGGCCTGCTTTTCTGTGGACTGCCGCCTGGCCTTCTGCTTCACAGGGCGCAAGTTGGGGCACACGTTGAGGTGATGCTCGATTACACTCTTGGGGATCCCTGCCAACTGGTCTGGCTCCCAAGTGAATACCTTCTTGTTCGCGCATAGGAACCCGACCAGGGCCTCCTCCTGCTCGGGTTTGAGGTGGGCGCCTATGGTGAAAGTGGTGTTGGTGGATCCGTCCTCATCGACGGGTATTTGCTTGGTTTCTGCCTTGTCTTGGGTGAACAACTATTTCTTCTTGGCGGGCGCAGCCCCCTTGGGCTCGGGGGCCTCCAAGGCGGTGGGCTGTGCCGACGCCACTGTCTTGAAGACGAGCTTGAGCACCCGCAGAGCGTCCCCCGTGTCCCCGTGCACGGTGAGGACACCGCTGCTCCCGGGCATCTTCATGAGGTTGTACGCCGGGTGTGTCGCGGCCATGAACTGGGCCAGCGCTGGGTAGCCGAGGATGGCGTTGTAGGGGAGGCCGATGGGGGTGATGTCGAAGTCGACCAGCTCCGTGCGGAAGTTGTCGTAGGTGCCAAAGGTCACTAGGAGCCGGATCTGTCCCAAGGAACCGGACGACCTGCCCCCAACGCCTGAGAAGGGCCGGCTGGGCTGCAACCGTTCCAGGGGTATGCACAGGAGGTTGAAGGCCTCGACGGAGAGCATGCTGAGGCTTGCCCCGCCATCGATGAGAGTTCTGGTGACGGCCACCTGGCAGATGGTGGGGGTGCTCAGCATGGGAAGCGCGCCCGAGCAGGCCGAGTTGGAGGGGTGGTCCTCCGAGCTGAAGCTCAGGCCGGTCTCGGGCGCCGCCCAGTCCAAGGGAGCCCCCTGCTGTGTGGAAGCGGCGCTGACCCGGCGGATGAACGACTTGACATGGTAACTTGTAGGCGGCGCCTGCGAGCCGCCCAAGAGGGCCGCGACGACTAGGGGTGTCGGTGCAGCGCGATAGGCGGGGGAGAGGTCGTGGGGCTCCATGGGTGCGCGGAGCACGCGGGACGAAGAACCAGCTGGGGCTAGCGGGGGAGTTGCGGTGCGGCCGTCTTGGCGCACGGATGGATGCTGAGATGATGCTTGCTGCTCGTCCCCCGCTGGGCCGGTGGCGGCGTTGACGGCAGGTGACGGGGAACGGCGAGGACGCCCGCCGACAGGGGCCGTCTGGGCGACGCGGGTAGCAAGGGCGGCCCGGCGCTCCACGCAGGCCCGACGAGCGTCAGACATGAGCGCGGTGGTCGGAGGAGAACAGGGTGACGGAAGACGAATTCCTGCGCACCCCTACCTGGCGCGCCAAATGTCGGATTTCGGGTTCCGGCAGATCCTTGAGGTTTGAACATTGGGGTGTGCGCGGAGATTTCGCCTCCTACCTACCTGCACCCCTCCGCCATGCTAGGATCTGAACTAAGGAAAGAACAACACAAGAGACCCAGGGTTTATACTGGTTCGGGCCACTGTTGTGGTGTAATACCCTACTCTAGTGTGTGGTGTGTGGATTGCCTCTTGGGCTGATGATGATGAATAATACAAGGAAGAACAGCCTCGCGAGGGTCTGTTCTTGGCTGAGGCGATGAACTACTGGGAGGAGTTCAGCCACCTTTCTCTCTCTCTCTCTCTGCTCTCCTTTTTTCCGACCCCTTGCTGTGTGTGTGGCTGGTCCTATTTATAGAGGCCCTGGTCCTCTCCCCAAATATTGAGCGGGAAGGGAGCCAACATTGGCGGGCTAATTTGAAGGGGGACAGCAAGTATCAGCTATCCTGACAAAAGTAGTCTTCGCCTGCGCAAAGCTCTGGTGATGACGCCGTCTTGGGCTCCACAGTGACCTCCGTCTCGTAGTCCTCCTGGTCTTGGTCTCGTTGCACCGAAATGGCAACCTTTGCCTGATGCCTCGGTACTCCGCGGCTGCGCTTGCCCCCTTTGCACCAAAGAGGAAAGGAGGACGCTGCGCGGGCTGGCACCCGCCTGGTGCCCTGAGTTGTCATGGCTTGCGTCATGGGCACCTCGTGAGGTACCCCGCCTTGATCTCTCCGCCTCCTCGTGAGCCGGCCTGACGAGGCCGTGCCTGAGGAAGCTTCGCGTCATCCACCCCGCGAGGCTTGGCCCCTTGCGAAGGTCGGCCGTGCTGGGCCCCCCTTTGAGCCACTCCGCAGGCCGCAGGTAGGCAAGTCTGGGGACCCCCACTCCCAGAACGCCGACAGGACTCACCAGAAGACAGTTCCACCGGCGCTGGCGTCGTTCGGGCCCCAGTGAGCACAGGCGGCACCAGTCCACGCCCGTCAAAGGTCGGCTTGGAGGCCACGATCAGCGCACTGTCCTTTTGGCAGAACAAGGGAGTAAAGACATTCGGAGGTTACTCCTGATCGTCCCCAACCAGGAGGAGGAGAGCTACGGTCAGCTCCTCATCGAACAAGGCCTCCGAGCTCAAGCGAACATTGTCCTCTTCATCCCCGAGTTTCCACAAGGGGTGCGAGAGGGGGAGCATAGCCACGCGTAGCGCCAGGAACTTCCTCAGGAGCATGGCCCTTGTAATCCTCGCCGCCTTCACGTTGTCATGCTTTAGGTGAGACTTCATCTGCTCCAGCACCAACGTCGCCCGCTCGTCTGTGAGCTTCACGCAGGACCATGCCTTATCGGCCTGGGGCTTCTTCGTTGGCAGCACCAAGCGCCGGTGGACACGCTTGGCACTCATCATGACCCATTTAGCCCTGAGATTGTCGGCCTTCTTCCCGGTGTTTGAGATCGAGTTGGCCTTGCCGGCCATGATGAAATTGGCGCACCCGGAGATATGGCCCTCGCTGGCACGGAGGAAGAAGTGGCACAATAGGGCCACGGATGGCATCATGCCCATATACGCCTCACAATAGTAGGCGAAGATGGACAAGAGAAGGACAGAGTTGGGATGGATATGTAGCGCCTGCAGCCCATAGTGGTCCAAGACCTCATAGAAGAAATCGGAGAAGGGAGGAACCAACCCGGCAGCGATGCTGCTCGTGAAGAAGGGGAAGAACGCGCTCCTCTCGGGCTCCGACACGTCAGAGGCAACCCAAAGCTCCATCTTCCCCCTTCATTACTCTCCCCCGCCGATAGCAGGCGCATGGTGGCGAGGTTTTTCTCCGAGACATTGGGCGAGTCGAGGGTTGGTTCGTACCAAGCCTTCGCCGCAGACGGCACCGGCGCTGAGGCGGGCTTGACCCTCCGAGGCGCCATTGGTCGCCGATGCAGGAAAGGATGGGAGCGGATCTGAAGATTTCGGAAGCGGGGAGCAAGAAAGGGGATCTGAGCAAGGCGGAAGGAAACAGTGAAGGCGAACGCTGTCTACACCAGCCTTTTGACAGGTGGGCAGTTGCCGAGGCAGCGTGAGGAAGCGGAGATGCCCACGTCCAATCAACATCCACGCGTCGACCGAGGCTGCAGTCTATTGGGGCCCGCGGCGCTCCGCACTTGATCCTTGGCTTCACCTCGAAGCCAAGCCCGAGCATGCCTTAGGCCCGGGGGCTACTATCGGCGTTCAGGGAACGAGGGTCCCCAGACTTGCCTGCCTGAGGCCCACGGCGTGGCTTTGCTGGCAGGCCTGTACGGCCCATCTTCATCAACAAGGAATCAAGACCCTCGTGAGGCAGAAGACGCAAGACCTCCTCTGGAGCAGCCTCACTAGGCTGGCTCCTGAGGGGCGGAGAGTTCAAGGCCGGGCAAACCTCGTGAGGTTTTTGTGATGTAAGCCATGACGATCGAGACCAGGTGGGTGCCAGGCGGGCGCCAGCGCGCGCAGCGTCCTTGTTTCCTCTTTGGTGCTTAGGGGGCAGGCGCAGGCGTGGAGTACCGAGGCATCAAGCAAAGGTTGTCATATTGGTGCAAGGAGACCAAGACCGCAAGGACGGCAATACGGAGGTCACCATGGAGCCCAAGACGGCGTCACCACCAAAGCCTTTGGCAGGCAAAGACTGCTTTTGACAGGATAGCTTGTACTAGATGACCCTTTCAAATTGGCCGTTGTTGGCTCCCTTCCCACTCAATATTTGGGGAGAGGACCAGGGCCTCTATAAATAAAACTAGCCACCACCATAGCTAGAGGGGCGAGAGAAAAGAAAAGAGGAAACAGGTTAAGAACAAAACACTAGACCGCATCCTCACACACACAAGAACACCTCAAGCTCAGGAGGCTGTTCTTCCCCTTGTACTGTTCATCCTCAACGGTGGCTCGAACCAGTATAAATCTTGTGTCCTTGTGTTGCGAGTTCGTCGAGTTAGTTCGTGAGATCTAGGCTAAGTTAGGACGCGGATCGATAGGGGGGAGATCTTTGCATGCACCCCAGTGTTTGAGCCTTAAGGGTTTTGCCGGAACCCGTGATCCAACAAATATAATGACAACACTTTGGCTCCTGCCGGCTGACAAACATGACACGCAGGCCATGTATAATTTACACACATGCATCACATACACATGAGCCATACTATTCACATCAAACCTGCAAGAAAAAGTTACGCATAGAATCGCATTCTATCGGTTTGAGTGATCGTGTACGAAATACAAGGCGCTACGCACACGGCGGTCCCACTTTTAACCCCGATGGCGGATACCGACCAGTAGGGGTAGGTTGTGTCATGACCTCATCGACTTCGATCATCATAAAACATAGCCAGATCGATCCCCATGTGAAGTTGATCTCATCAACCGTGCACACAGCCGATCTCCTCAACGACAACAGATCTCATCTATTGCCTCCACATATCTAATATGCATATGATCTGAATCCAAATCCTATAGCAAAGGCTCTGATACCACTATTGGGATCTACGGTAGGGTGCGTCAACTGCAAATTAAAATTTTCCAACGCGTAGAACAACCAAGAACATGCTACGGGAGATGGATCACATTTCGTTACCACTAGACGTGCAGTGCCGTGCAGCGGAAGAAGAGTTGGGGCAGCGCGTCCATGTGGATTGTCTCCTCCTTGTCCGATCTCCCTCGTACAACCGGTAGTCGGTTCCCATGTACAGGTTCATCGGAGCGGCGCAAGTGCACCTCCTCTAAAGGTATCCACACATGCAGGAGGAATGTCGTGCAGCGGACTGCTAGGTCCGATCACACAACCGGCAGCGAGTGGAGGTGTCTATTGCAACACATGCAAACCCTAGAGACTGCGCCGAAGCGATCAACCGCATGAGTGTGCGGTACCTCCACTTTATATAGGTGTTTGTCATGGGCTCAACACTTGGGCCTCGCACGGACCCTAAAGCCCATAAGTCTACTCGCCCACAATACGAATACAGCTCGGATCACATCCGACCAGTGTCCTCGGATCCGACCTTGTAGGTTCCTTCCCTTAAGCGCGCGACCCCTTAGGTTCAAGTCGGCTTGGTCGCAGTTCGGATCACCTCCAAACTGCACAGTTGGTAGCGGCCTCTAGCAAGGCATGCCAAACACCAAACGGAATATGAAGCTGGTTAGGCGAACCTGTACATCATACTTCCATTCCTTTTGCCAGACAATATATGTTGTCGGGCGCAAGGCGAGTCTGTCATCCTTGTGCTAGCCTGACCTCTTTCTTGTTCCAGTGATGCCGACCACAAACCAGATTATCTCGTAACCCTTGTTGCATGGCCGTGCTTATCTTGGTCGGATCACACGAGGGGCCCAGAGTATATATGTCCTGACCGGAGGGGAAAATCCCATCTTGCTCGACCACGTCTTGCAGCATGGGTCTGGACAAACCCAAAACCTACCTTTATAACTACCCAGTTACGGAGTAGCGTTTGGTCGGCCCAAAGCAAGTTTGTCACCATCCCAAGCACATGCGTCAGCTCAGGTCTTAGGAGATAGAACATATGTTATACTAGAGACCCACAGATGACATATCGCTGTGTCTCACAGTCGGGTCTGTCCGACTCGGACCTTATCTCTACTCGGATCCGACTACGTCGAATCCGACCAGATCCTTCCGAGTCCATATTATCCAGTTAGCATCCAATGCCTCATGGCTAGTGAGACCAAGCCATCGACCGTGTCATATGCTAGTCTAGTTGGCTGCGCGTCCACACAACCCTTTCGACTAGGGACCTTCTAGGACGTTCATCATACAATGCATAGTCCCACAAACAAGTCACGTACTTGCTGATACACATCTTTGATAATGTCCAAGGACTATCTTTATTCATAAACACATAGGAAATATCATCATACATGATTGCCTCTAGGGCATATCTCCAACACAGTACTCTTCCGATGGAAGTTGTTCCTTGACCACATTGACCACGCCGCGCCGAGAGCACCAAGGTGGTGGACGACGGTGAGGCCTAGGAACGGGACGAAGTAGAGCCGGGGAACACACGGTAGTGGATGCCCATGTGGAGAGGAGTATGTGGGTTCACTGGTTCGGCTGCAGTGTGAGGTTGCCGTCGTCACAGAATAACATGGGGTGTGGGTGAGTAGAGGGATGGCCTAGCCAGCGGTGGGAGTAGTAGGGGCGGTGAGGCCTCCGCGTCAGCACATCCAACCACGAGAGGCAGGAGCAGGAGGCACGACCGACGCTGGTTTGGGCGGCTAGAGCAAGAAGACCAGAGGTTGAAGAAGCACTACGACCGTTGGATGGACATCGTACGGCCACTGGAGCTAGAACCGTTCATTATTGACTAAGTTGACAAAGCCCTTCGTCCGCGTCATTAGGACCACATTTTAGCCTGGAACTACAGTGGGTCCCAGCTAGCAGGGGGTATTCATTTTTTGTGCGTAATAAGGACGCACTTCCTTGCGTGCGAAGATATAGCTGGTGGGTCTGACCTGTCAGCGGGAGGAACATTTTTTCGCAAACTATAGAGGCCCTTCCGATGGGTCCTAGCTATCAGGTGGAGGAATCATTATTTTGCGTGTAATAAGGAGGCATTTCCTTGTGTGCGGCCGTGGACCCAGCTCTCAGCCTCTCAACATACAGTCCACTTCCGATGGATGTCGTTCGTTGACCACGCCGCGCCGAGAGCACCAGGGTGGTGGACGTCGGCGAGGCCTAGGAAGGGAACGACACGGAGCCAGGGAAGACTCGGCAGTTGTTTCTCACGCTGAGGGGAGTATGAGGGTTTAGTGGTTCGTCTGCCCTCGTCGGAGAATAACATCAGGTATGGGTGAGTAGAGGGATGACTAGGCCATCGATGGGAGTACGGTGGGGCGGTGAGGCCTGCACCGCAGCATAGCCGACCGTGCGAATGGAGCAGGAAGAGCAGAGATTGAAGAAGCACGATGGCCGTTTGATGGACATCCAACAGTCACTACTCTCGTGTGTTGACTAAGTTGACACGGTGTTGCTGTGCGTCAACCTTTTTTAGGGAAGCGTACGCGTCAACCTAAAGTAGGCACACAAGTTAGCCTCAAATCTGTGGAAAACAGCATACAACCCATCTGCCATTATTTCTAATAATTTACAGCCCATTTACTAATTTTAAGGATTTTTTGGAGCCCATCTTCTTTTTGTTAGCATTACAGCCCATACTGTAGCCACAGTTAAAAATTATACGAAATTTTGCATATTTCAGTGCGGTCAACTATTTTTAATCCCGAAATATCGAGGCACATTCAGACTATTTTGAAAAATAATTTATATAAATATAAAATCCAAATATTTGTCCACACATAAAAATCAATGGAATTTAAAATCTTGCGATGAAAAAAAAATTGAAACTAATTCCCAGTTTGATATGTTTAAAAAATGTACAACCCATTTCTCATTACTAATAGCCAATTTTCTGGGCAAACCGAATGAAACTCTCCTCGTCTTGAAAGATTTGCAGCGCAGCAGGGCAGATAAAGCAAGTAGGCCTTGTTTGGGTATTTCTTTAAAAAAATTAGAACTGGGCTAGCCATTTTCAGCAAGAAAAAACACAACTGGGCTCATGATGTGGTAAACATAAATAAAACCCTGTCTAGACGGGCCACAGCTCCCGCACAACCCCGTTGTTACCCTGATCCGTAACTAAAATTAGTATAAATAACAACTGTTGTTCCTCAAAAAAAGTAAATAACAAGTGCGTGACCTACTAGGTCCCTGGTGTCAGCCGCTCGTTGTGTAATTCCCTCGTTTATTGACTACGTTGACAATGGCGTGAGCCCCAGATGTCCAACCATTAGGAGGAACCATTTTTTTGGGCTTGTAATAACGAGCCACTTGCTTGCGTACTGCCATGACGCTGGTGGGTCCCTAATGTCATCCTCTCGACATACATTCATCTCCTTGTTCCTCTCGGTTGTTGACGTTGACAAAGCAAGAGGGTGGCGCACCATGCACGCCGAGCGAACCAAGGTGGAGGACAACGGCGATGCCTTGGACGGAACGAACAAGAGCCGTGGAAGATGCGCTGGTCTAGTCGCATGTGGACGGGAGTATGAGGGTTGACTGGTTCGGGTGCGGGTGCGTGTTGGGGCTAACGTCGCTGGATAAAAACAAGATGTGTGGGGGAATAGAGGGAGGGACTGGCCAAGGTTGGAGGGTACAATAGGGTGGCGGAGGCGCAACCAGCCATGGGAGGCGGGAGCAGGCGGAGCCAACGGGGTGGTTTGGATTGGGTGGCTGGAGGAAGAAGACAAGAGATAGAAGATACACGATAGATGTTGGATGTCAATCCAACAGCTGGTAGGCGGAATCGTTTGTTGACTAGCTAGTAAGTCGACACCATGTTGGATAGGCTATTTCCTTGTGGGTCCCAAATGTCAGAATCCAAATCTGTCACAGTCATGCAACCTTTCTTATGAAAATTTAGAGCCCATTTGGTGTGCTAGTTCAAAATAAGTTTGTGGGTGCTGGTGGGGGCTAATCACTTGGCTTCTGTAATGCACAGTGAGCTCAAGAAGCCAGCTAGAGTGATGTTATTTCCCTTGGTTGGTATTTTTTTACAATATTTCACTCTAAATTAAATGAATGACAAGCCATTTGCCTTGTTTCAAAGAAAATATGATAGTCACGGCCGAGTTGAAAAGGGCAAGAACATCTAACTCCAGCTTACAAACTATACAAAAGCACGAGGGTTAATTGTTCATCAGGTTTAGACAAAACCCAGATTGAAAAGGGCAACAACATCTAACTCCAGCACTGTGTTCAACAGTAACAGTCAAATGGATTGGTCAGGTCCATAGAATGAACATCTCGGGTCGTTAAATTTACTGGATTATGACCACAATATGTTGTAAATAGAAGCCCACCATGTTCAGAAGCTCTTTTGTCCACCTGAAACTCCTTTTTTTGCTCTTCTACATACCCATCCGTCAAAACCTTGCTACTAATAAACTTAATCCTGATGGATAATAGTAACCTCGCATTCAGTAGGAAGAATGTGACAAATATAGTGTTTGCATGGTTGGCTACATATCGTTCTAGCATTATTGTCTTAAATCGAATGTCTTGAGAAGTGAGAAAATCCCGGTGCATACATATTCACCGATTGGTTATAACTTTCTTACTCCATCCTGTTGCCTAAATAGACATGAAGATTGAAAACAGTTCAGGTCTAAAAAAGAGTGTCGAAGGAGCAACAACTGAACGGTTAATTCTAGTACACTATATGCGTGAAATTATCACCTTTATATACAACTTCTCTAGACATGGAAAGCATTGCAGGAAGCCAATAATCTTGTTCAGATCAAAACTATTCATTTGGATATATAAGATCTTGACAGAATCTAGCACCATTGATAGACTATCCATGGAGAAACTCTTCATTGAGCATGGAACATAATATTAGTACAAAATATGTACTCCAAGATGATATATAACTTATGCGCAGCAATTTAGAATGCAGCTTATGGTTACAAGTGTAGATGATAATATAAAGTACGTACCTGAAGAACTGTGGAGCCAAACACCATCTTGAAATGAGCACAGAGATCATGTATTACACCCAAGGTCCCCATCTTAGGTGCAGAGAGGACGGTTATTTGTGATAGTGAATAACTAGAATCAAGGATCAACCTTTGAAGTGAAGGGGCATCTTAGATGATGAGCTCCTTCCGTCAAAACAAATTCCAATTCTTACAAGGTTAGGCGACTTTATTTGGAGACAACCGATTCTAACTATGAAAACAAGCACCAAGCACTCCAGGGCAGGGCAACTGGAGTGGATGATGGTGTGCGATGAGGCCTATGATATATGAACCCGCACAAGTGAAAGTTTCGTGAGAAATGGGAGTCAAAGGTTTTGTACCAGTTTGTCTGGTAGGTAGCACAACACAAAGGTGGCGGTGTGGAGAGAGGAGGCAAACCGCGAGATGGACATCGGTGTTGAGGGAACAAGTACATGGCGTTGGGTATCTGGTAGGTGATTTTTTGGGGAATAGTAGAACTCAAGCAACTGTAGTTCTGTGAATTCAGGGGATTTTAGCTAGGCGTCAATCGTGCAGGGCATGGTATGCTTGCTTAGGTAGCATGACAGGATGCAGAGGATTTGAAAAGAGCCCTGGTGGGAGGAGATGATGGCTCTGGGGAGTTCAAAATCATTGAAGAGAGATAGCTGATGACAGTCGAGATTAAGGGGCATGACGCGCCATAGAGGGCACCACCGAATTGAGAGGACTTGGGTGCGGCAGCAATCCTTGGTGGGGAGAAGCGAGATGATCTCCCCAAGGATGGCGTCTGGGAGATCACTGATGCGGTCCACCCGAGATTCTATGGGTTCCTGGGATCCGATGGTGGCGGGCTCGCCGCTTGTCCCCACGCTGCCGGGTGCGAGATCTACAATATGCGTCGCCGCTGGCGGGAGCCTCATCTTCTTGGCGCTAGGGTCAACCGATTCCATTTTCCTCGAGGGCATCGCATTGAGCTTGCGGATTCGAGCAGAGTAACGAATGATGAGCCTAGTTGTAGTGCGAGTGAAGAAGAAGGGGAGCTGGGGTTTTTCTGTAGTAGTGAGGAAGAAGGGGAGCTGGGGTTTTCTTTAGGAATGAGGTGAGGAATTTTGGGGGTACGAGTGGAGTGAGCTGATATGAGGTGGGTGGGAGTGAGGAGGAAGAAGAGCACCCATGTTTTTTGGGGGCGGTGTGCTGGGTGTGGGTAGCGCCTCTCATTAAGTAAATATATGGGCATTTGAATTGATTTTATTATTTACTAGGGTGGATGGGCTGTTTTGTCTTGGGCCGAGAGAAACAATTAGTACTAGTACAGTGGAGACACTCTATAGCTACCTAGAAAAACAATTACTACTAGTATAGTGGATACACTACTGCTTCTGGCTCCTCGAGGTCATCGAAACATCTCCCTCTACTGAATGCCATTTTACTTCTGTTCACCGAAATGTGGGCCATGCAGCACGTGGGCCCAAATGCCATCCACCAAATTAGAAGGAAGTATGCAGGTGGAGAGTCACCCTGGTCGTAGCGTGGCAGTAACGAGCCGTCGTATCACAAAACCCCACCTCCCCATAGTCAAAGTTTGATGGACGAGGCAACCATCATTTCACTATTCACTAAATCCCCTTCCCCCTCACCATCTTCAAGAAAGCCAACACTTGCATCTGCCACTGTTCTTCTCTCCCAAAGAAGGGAAGCTAAGCGGATGCATGATGTTGGTATATTTTTGTTCAGAAAAAAAGAACTTTTGCAAAGCAATAACCGATCCTCACTCTCTTTTTTGTTTCATTGTCATTGTGATTGTGTTTTCCTTTCAGTGGTCTCCTAGTATTCGTCAGTTTCATGATGGACCAACGAGAACCAGGCAAAGATCTGCCGATATTGGAGCATAAGCGGAAGGCTAATTCCCACGAGACAGAGAGCTCCAGAAGATGGAGCCAGCCACCGAGCCGACCCCAGATACGCTCACGGCCACTACTGAGATGGTCAACACCCCATTTGAGGTTACATCCCCCGTGGCCCTACAGGAGCAGGTTCCCCCTTTGAGGATGTGCCCCCCCTGAGCTGCCCAAGGTGATTTTCTTCTTTGCCGATCTCGATTGTGATTTTTCATCTAAGTATGTGGTGATGAATAATGCAAAAATTTATTAGCTTCGATGCCATGCTATACATAGTGGTTAAAATAACTTATGTTTCTTATACTGGAAAGTGATTTAGAATTTTTTTTGTTTCAATTAGAGCCCTGATGCAAACAAGGATTGTGTGGTTGTACATGTCACTCGCTATGAGGCGGATGACCTGAATATACGCACTAGGAAAACAGAAGTCTTAGGTTGTTGGATCCTGGAAGCCATTTGCGCTTATACCAATGTCAAGTTGTATTCCAGCTTCACTGTTGTCAGGCATGTTGTCCAGGGTGTACGGAAGCACAATAAGTTCAAAGCTACACCTTCATTTGTGAGGCATACTGTTCTTGTCAAGCTTACGCAGGAAGATGACGTGGCATGCCTCCACAAACAAGTTTATGAGTGGCAAGGCCACAAGGTTATCTTTAGGAAGGTTCACATGATTGAGCTGCTGCCGGACGTCCTCGGTGATGTTCATGGCAAGGTCCATCTTGTGTCCAACCCAAATTAGATCGAGGCATGAAATAGTTGCCCCAGCTAGTGTTTAATAGTAGTTTGGATTGTGTCTAATTATCCGAACCTTGCCTATTATCGAGCCCTCTGGGGCTAGTACTCTGTTTGAATCCATCTATGGGAACTGCTGCTACTTTTGTGTGCCTATGAATCATGTGAGAACCATCGTAATTGTTGCCGAAACAGATGCGTCCTCACTAGTTTTTTCATGAATATGGCATGGTAAGACATAAGTTGTCACGGTTTATCATACGAGCAGTGTGTGTTTGATGAAATAGAGGATTCGTTCGAGGACTGTGCGCCACATATACATAAGTACTTGTAAACACTATTGGTGCTACCCCACTTGTAAGCAGTTGTGCAAAACATGGCACATTGGCTCAGCTCGCTTCAACACTAGGCAATCGACCAGCTAACAATCAATAATCTGTTGTCTGACATATAAGCAACTACGTATCTTGTTACAATGGTTCATGCAATTAACCGAGGCCACAATGTAAATTCTAAACGTTCACATGCTAGTCCAGCGTTCATGTGGAACACTCACATTAAACTCGGCTTCATAAAAAACTTGAAAAGCATAAGATAAGCAATTTTATACATCTCAATGATTCATAGAACATAACAAACAAATACTAGTTCACAGCAAAAGACAAACTTGTGAGTAGGTTTAAAAATCAGGAAAAATCAAGCAAGGCTTCTCTAAGCAAAGGGCCTCCCTAGGCAGGCTTTGACTTCCTGGAGTTCACTCGGGTTTTTCCTGGAGTTCACTCTGGAATGCTGAACCGAACCATGTAGTGTACTGACCATTTGAAATTCTTGTGCATTCCACTAAATTTAAGCACCGCCATTTGCACAAATAAGTAGACCACAATGCCTTTTGTCCGCACACCTGTCCCAAAAACCTCCATGAAGCCGTGCCAACTAGTCCTTGGTCCATGCATGAAATGGAAGAAAGTGCATTCCGGACTAGGATGCAGTTGTTTTCGCTCATCCCTGCACTACAATCAGGAAGTAAAACGTAGAATCAGCTTATTTTAGATTATGTTGGTCATTCTACCTAGTTACTACCAATGTAGGAATACCTGGAAGATGGGTGGTTAGAGGACGATAGCTAGGAATATCCATCTCATTTTGTGAAGTTCTACTAAAACTTAGGTGTGTACTTTTGATTGCGTAGATAGAAAAGATATGGAGACAGACATCCCTATTTGCGCAAATATGAAATACAGTTATTTAAACAGTGACAATTATTTGTAGTGGCATATGATTAACAACAACATCTATTGTGTTATAATTGGCAGTACATTGACAGTATGAAAGTGCCCTTAAGTAAGTAGCATCACATCACATCAACACTGCCACTAGATTAATTAACAAGCAGAACAATAGCGTTAGTATTACTATCATGAGAGTAGCACATGGTCAGTAAATGTGCAATCAAATTTGTGCACTTCCACTGGGATGAAGCAACATTAGCAGTGTGAGATTTAAGTGTAACTGCAAAAACACAATTCATGGGAAATAAAGCAAGACAGAAGCACTTCATAAAATGGTGGTGGCATTGCTTCAATTTATCGACGACACTAGACCATTACTTATAGTGACATTAGGTGGCATTGGTTAATGCTTCATGTGATTTTACATTAACGGTAGCGATGTGGGCGTAGGGATAGTAGGGGCATAAAGTGGTGAGGAAGATGTGGTTACCGACAGCAGCAAACACTCAGGCAGCATCTCTGCATCTGTCCCATTTTTTTATCTCCTCGGCAACATTTTCCTATGTGAGCATAGGAAATCTAGACCTGCTCATTCTCATTTGCTTTGTCCCCCAACACCCCTCACGTTCTTTCCTTTTTCGACCAAGAGACAGGTCCACTTCCCCCACCCTTCGCCATCCACCATGCTTTCTTTGCCTTTTCAACCAAGAGACATGTTGGGTAGCCAGTATGTACTACTTTCCCCCGTTTCCTCTTAGAACCAAGTCCTAGATTCATGCTACAACTTTCCCACTTTCTTCCCTGTTTGAACCAACTCTTAGATTCGACTGTATGAACTAGCTTTACCTCTAATAATAGTAAAAGTCTAGGTGGCTTTGGAACAGTTGATGGAAGTAGAAAAAGATCCACAAGCAACCACGTGGGGAGCTGGGGCAGTAGAGCAAGGCAGGTTCCCAAGGAATATATACCCGAGGGTCGTTGACATGTGGCAAAGACGGCGTCGGGAGGCCTCATCTTAGCCACAATACCGCAGGGAGGAAGAAGGGATCGGAGGCCCTCCCGAGTCAGCACTCTCTCGTAGAGAATGGCACGGCTGTCGATCGGGACGTGCGGGCAGCCGTTGGTCTCCTCCCTCGCCGGCGATGACAGTGTGAGCGATGCACCTACACCCCTGCCCCAGTCGAGGTGGTCTGGCCGAATTTGTGACCAGCCGTGAGCAGAGAGAGAGAGAGAGTGTGGCCACCTATGTCTTGCTTAGATCTAGAGAGCATGAGAGAGTGAAAGAGAGGAACCCTAGTAAAGCAAGTGTTAAGGCTCCTACTTATATATAGTGGAGTTATTTTGTTGTACCAGCTTCAAAAATGCGCTCCTACGTGTACCCGCGAGTGGGTGTGTGAGAACTAGTGCGTGCGTGCACTGCTTCTCTTCATGAGAATACAATGTACTATGCCCAAAGAACGTTCGCCACAAGAGTAATAATATAAGTGTGTGACATGTGAGTTAAAATAAAGGTGCACGACGTCTTTTGTTTTTTAGAAGTTCTGAGGGTAGGGTGTGAAGAGCACAAATGTGTGTGACGTCTACCTGCAGATAGACCGTGGGTGCGAGAGGACTCAGGAGAGTCGTGAGTCAATGGAAACCTCTGAGGAAAGGATGTATAGGAAATCCTACGCCTCTCAAGAGGAAGGAAATGAAGCACACCCGCTACTCTTTAGAAGGATTGGGGAAATTCTCCACCAGGGCTTCACCATTGATGGAAGTTAATCTAGCCCGAACGGAGACCAGCTCCGTGGGAGGAAGATATCCCTGCGTATGAAGTTTATTCAGCTGGGCATGGGATATTGAGCAGCTTTCCCAGTTGCCTTTTTGAGGGCCGAAGGGGCGTGAGGAAGAGCTTGGAGTGCCGACCATGTCTGGACAATTTCCTATGGCGAGCTTTAAGGATTTCTGCATGGTGTGGAATGGCATCTAAGATCTAATCTCCGTAAATAGACGCCTTCCCTGCATGGTCGGCGGGTTATTTGTAAAAGAAGCACCTAGACCGTTCACATGCACCTGACACGTGGAAGCCGAGGCGACGGCGACAAAGAATCAATATTAATTGTGTAGCCGAATTATCGTCAAATCTGAAGTGTAATGGAGAGCTCACCTTGGAAAGCCAAAGACATAAAGACGAATACTACGTCATCATTGAAGGCAAGTTCGGGGGCTACTGAGGGAGTCCTGGATAAGGTCCTCGGGCGTCTGGGCTATGTGATTTGGGCCGGACTGATGGGCCGTGAAGATACAAGATAGAAGACTTTCCCCCGTGTCTAGATTAGACTCTCTGTTGCATGGACGACAAGCTTGGTGCCCAGATGTGTAGTTTCTTTTCTCTATAAACCAACTCCGTGCTAGCCTAGGCACCTCCGGTGTCTATGTAAACCGGAGGGTTTCCCATAGAGGCTAAGACAAATCATACGGGCTAGACATCTAGGGTTTAGCCATTACGATCTCGAGGTAGATCAACTCTTGTAACCCCTATACTCATCAAAGTCAATCAAGCAGGAAGTAGGGTATTACCTCCATCAAGAGGGCCCGAAACTAGGTAAACATCACGTCCCCCACCTCCTGTTACCTTCGGTCCTCAGACGCACGGTTCGGGACCCTCCTACCCGAGATCTGTCGGTTTTGACACCAACATTGGTGCTTGCATTGAGAGTTCCTCTATGTCGGCAACTGAAGGATCGATGGCTTGCCCTGTCATCAATGAAAAAATCACCTCTGGAAGGGCCCTAGCTCCTGGGCAGATCCCCAGATCAACATTTTTACCGTGGGTGCCCGCCCGGCCGTTAAGCCAAAGGCGGTCCCCCAAATTGCCAAAATTCATCTCTGCATCAGCCTCGAACACTCCGAAAAGATGGATCCGGCAGCTATGTCGTCTTTCAACGAACTTCTACATCGCATCGCCGCCCTAGGGGTCGCAACAGACTATGATCAGATCGGGCTTAAACCCGATCAGAGGGAAATCAGGTCCCCGCCGATCACCCATCTAGTTGCGGTTGTTGAGGAGCAGGCCAAGGATAACTCTCCTCCTATGCTGAGAACGAGCTATGTTCAGATTTCTGAGACCTACGAGCCAGATACCCATCTTCGGGAAGGGACTTCCTGCCCTCCGAACATAGAACCAGGCGTCAAGCCTGAAGACTCCTAGGACACTCCGAATCCTGGGCCAGTGACCTCAAAAATTCTTAAAACTCCGGATCCCATAGTGGGTCAAGGTTTGGATTTAAGCCCGCCCAGCCACCACAATCAATATTCTCCAAGCATTTCCGGTCCTCGGACATATGCGACCTAATGTATGTACGGCAACAACCTCAGGAAATAGTCCATCACTTTTGGGCCAGATTCCTCCTAGTTAAAATAAAGATCAAAGATTCCTGCGACAACGACGCGGTTCCATTATTTTGCTGCAACTGCACGGACGAGGGTATTCTCAATGCCCTCAACCGACACTGCATACTGCACTTTGCAGATTTGGCACACATAGTACGGAAATATTGCGCCATGGAAAGCGCCTGGAAAGCCCAGACAGCTCGGTGGGAACCGCCGGCCTTTAAGCCACCCACCGGACGGGCAAAAAATATACACCCTCACGGTGCATCTGATCATCTCCCTATGGTCAAGAAGATTAAGCCCTCAATGGGATACATGACCGTCCTTGATGAATGGCTCGATAAGCCCTATCGGATACACTCGACGCCGAATTACGAACCAACACACAGCGTGCGGGCATGTTGGGTACTCTGGCAGGTGGCCAAGAGCGGTGAGGCTATCCTCACCAATACGTCCTCCGAGAAATACCCCCCGGAGGACGACGATCTCAATGTCTTTACGGTCTTCGGGACCTTTTCTTCAAATAATCGGCGTAAAATGGCACTCCACGACCTTGCCAAAGTCAACCAAGTAGCTGCAGTAAACCCTTGGAACGATACGATGATAACTTTCACCGCCAACGATGAACCAAGGGCTCGATCAGTCCATGCACCAGCCGCTTTGGTCTTAAATCCAATCGTCGACGGCTTTCGGCTCACTAAAGTACTCATGGACGGCGGCAGCGGACTGAACCTCATCTACAAGGACACGCTTGATAAAATGCAAATAGACAAGAGCTGCATCGAGCAGAGCAGTACAACCTTTTGAGGCATTATCCCCAGTCGAGAAGCGCGTTGCTCGGGAAAAATTAAACTTGATGTGGTATTCGGCACGACAGAGAACTACAGGTCCGAAGAGTTAATCTTCCATGTGGCACCTTTCAACAGCGGATATCACGCCCTGTTAGGGCGAGACACATTCACACGCTTTCAAGCCATACCCCATTACGGGTACATGAAGCTCAAAATGCCCGGGCCCAATGGAGTTATCACTATCACCAGTGATCCGGACATAGCACTCCGCGCCGAAAACAAAACCGCATCCCTGGCCCTCGAGGCATTATCCGAGGCCCTTGCGGCCGAGGAGCTCACCCCTCTGCATTCCAAAGTGGATAGAGACAACGTAATCCTTGATAAAAGGCCTAAGTCCACTTCTTTCAAGCCAGCAGACGAAATAGTCAAATTCCAAGTTCACCCGACGGATCCTAATAAAATAGCAGCCATTGGAGCACAGCTGGATCCGATGGTCGATGCCGCTCTAAGAGCATTCCTGCGTGAGAATTGGGACATCTTTGCCTAGCATCCTTTGGATATGTTAGGAATCCCATGCAGATTGGCCGAACACAGACTCAACATAATAAAGGGGTTCAAGCCAGTTAAGCTAACGCTACGGTGATTTTCCGAACCCAAGCGACAAGCTATGGGGGAGGAGCTAGCCAAATTACTTGAAGCCGGGTTCATTAGAGAGATCAAACACCTAGATTTGCTAGCCAACCTGGTCAGGGTGTCAAAGAAGGACAAAATCAGGCGCCTTTGTGTTGATTTCAAAGACCTCAAGAAGGCCTGCCCTAAGGACCCCTTACCACTACCCCGCATTGACCAAATCATTGATGCAACGACAGGACACGATTCATTGTGTTTCCTCGATGCATACTGTGGATACTATCAGATTAAGATGAAGGAATCCGACCAGGCGGCAACGACATTCATTACTCCGTACGGGCCTTTTTGTTTTAACACTATGCCTTTCAGACTCAAAAACACCGGCGCCACTTACCAACGCATGATTCAAACATGCCTGGAAAAACAAATTGGCAAGACGGTGGAGGCATATGTAGATGATGTAGTCATCAAAACCAAACATGTCGAATCATTGGTGGATGACTTATGCCTTACAATTGACAACCTCCAAACATATGACATACGGCTCAATCCAGAAAAATGCGTTTTTGGCATTCTGGCCAGAAAGCTGCTCAGGTTCATTGTTTTCAATAGAGGAATCGAAGCAAATCCGGCCAAAATCCGAGCCCCGTCATAGTTGGCAGCACCAACAGACCTAAAACATGTCCGAAAACTAGCTGGGTGCGTGGCATCCGTGAGCCGCTTTATCTCCAGATTGGGTGAGAAGGCGCTGCCGCTATATTGCCTGCCCCGACGTACTGACCACTTTGAGTGGATGGACGCGGCAACAGCCGGGTTGGAATAAATAAAAACTTTGTTAGCACACAACCCAATCCTTGCCGCACCTAACGTTGGCGAACCTATGCTGCTGTACATATCTGCAACTCACCAGGTGGTGAGCGCGGTGCTCGTCATTGAATGAGAGGAAGAGGGACATAAATTCCCACTCCAAAAACCAATATACTATGTATTGGCGGTTCTCACACCATGCAAATCCCGATACCCACACTATCAAAATATAGCATATGCGGTTTTTATGGCATCTCAGAAGCTGCGAGACTACTTTCAAGAGTGCTCGATCACGGTGGCCTCCGAGGTAGCACTCAATGACATCATGAATTAATCGAGACGCCACTGGCCGCATTGCAAAATGGGCCATGGAGCTCTTACCATTTGAAATAACATACAAGCCATGCCGAGCTATTAAATCTTAGGTGTTGGCCGACTTTGTCACTGAGTGGACAAAAGCCGAAATCCCTAAAGAGTACGACACATACTCCAACTAGGTGATGTACTTTGACGGCTCTAAATTGTTAGCCGGACTGGGGGCTGGTGTCATCCTAACATCCCCTACAGGGGACATTGTCTATTACGTATTACAAATTATGTATACGGACTCTAATAACGCAACCGAATATGAGGCACTACTACATGGTCTCCGGATGGCTATTTCTATGGGCATACAATGCCTCGAGGTGTGTGAGGACTCGAATCTCGCAATATCCCAAATAAACGGAGAATTCAATGCAAAAGATCCAAAAATGGTGGCCTACCGCAACACCGTACTCAAAATATCAGCTCGGTTTGAGGGGCTCGACTTTCATCATGTGGCCCAAGACAACAATCAAGCAGCGGACATCCTTGCTCAAATGGGTGCTAAACGCGACCCCGTCCCGCCTAACACCTTCATGGAAAGGCTTTTCAAGCCATCCGTGGCATGGCAGGACAAGAGCGGAAATACCAGTCCAGCGCCGATCACACCCACGGATGCCGAACACGATTCGGATATCATCGGGGCTCGAGCACCGAACCAACTCCCTCCGCCCACATAATCATGGCCATGATAGCCCCATGGACCGAACCCTTCTTAGCCTACCTCAATAGGCAGGAGCACCCTGATGACCAGAACGAGGCCCGTCGAATGGTTCGACGCTCCAAAGCCTACAAAGTTCATGAGGGAGAACTCTACAAGAGAAGTACTACCGGTGTCCTTCAAAGATGTATCTCCGAAGAGGAGGGACGACAACTCTTGGCTGAAATACATGCTGGTCTTGGCGGCCATCACGCTGCAGCTCGGGCCCTTGTAAGTAAGGCCTTCCGTACGGGTTTCTTTTGGCCCACGGCCCGAGCAGATGCACATGACCTCATATAATGCTATGTCGGATGCCAGCTCTTTCCTAATCAAAGCCATATGCCGCCCACTGCCCTACGAACAATCCCCATTACTTGGCCTTTTGCGGTCTGGGGGCTAGACATGGTCAGACCCCTTAAAGGGGGAAGCCATAAGAAGAAATATCTACTGGTTATGGTGGATAAATTCACTTAGTGGATAGAGGCCAAACCAGTAAAAATGGCTGAAGTCGGACCAGTGATAGATTTTATCTCCGGCATTGTACACCGTTATGGTGTCCCATATAGCATTATCATGGATAATGGCTCTAACTACATAGCCTATGAGGTGAAAAATTGGTGTGCTAATCTAGGTATTAAACTCGATTACGCCTCCGTGTATCACCCCCAAACAAAAACGGTCAAGTTGAACGGGCTAATGGACAGATAATGAGCGTCATCAAACCCAGACTAGTGCGATCCCTAAAGGAGTCAGATAAGCACTGGGTCGAGGAGCTCCACTCCGTACTCTGGGGGCTAGGGACCACGCCTAACCGCACAACCGGATACACACCGTTCTTCATGGTGTACGGCGTAGAGGCTGTGTTGCCCTGCGATATTATTCATGATTCACCTCGAGTGCACATGTATGAGGAGAGAGAGGTTGAGCTCGATCGGCAGGATGACTTAGATGCCCTGGAGGCGGAGCGCTATGTCGCAAAAGCCTGTTCTCATTCTACCAACAACAAGCTCGAAGATACCAAAGCAGAGAAGTACGTGCGAAGACTTATAATGTCGGTGAACTCGTCCTATGCCTACCAGAGAAGAAAAAGGACAAGCTCAACCCCAAATGGGAGGGTCCCTTCATTATAGATGAAGTTCTCACTGGAGGAGCCTATCGCCTTCGCAATGCATCGAATAATCACTAAGAGCCGAACCCATGGAACACTTCCAGGCTCTGAAGATTCTACGCCTAAGTCTGAACACATACCTTTGTTCGTTCCCTTTCTTCCTCCTTTTCAATTTTTCCTTTTTTCTTATCGTTTTTATATGATTTCTAGCGTGTGTTCGGGTAAGCCGCACACTTGAGGGGTATACATCCTTAAATGTACATTCCCCACCATAACTGGGGGCTTCTCTCAATAGAAGCTTATTATTATTTTGAGCACAAAGCTCATCACATATGTGTGTTACTTGCTCATATGCGTCCTGTCTTCGCCATTATATGCACCTCTATGACTTAAGTTTTTGCCAAGCTAGGTTGCTTGGCTCCTGTGCTTACGCCCTACGTTCCTGCTTGTTTGGCTAGGGCATAAAGGGAGCACCTCTGCGATTTTTACAACCGGGTCATCCGGACATGTTCCTTAGACGGGTGAAGCCGAAAGTTAGCGTTCTTAAGGGAATAATTGGTCGGCGGACAACCGACAAACTGCCTTCATTGCAATATAAACTATCAGAATACAAAGACTCATATGATTCTTTTGCATCACGGCCTAGGCATGCATACATAAAGCATGCTGACCTAGGGAGAGGAACCCTTAATGGAACTATTCTCTCTGGAAGATGTTTCTTACATTAAAAAGTAATATAACATAACTCCCCGAATAAAGTTTGTCTGTTCAAGCACTATGACCGGATTGCCTGGTTTCCGAACATACTTGGTGTTTCCCACAAGTATATTATTCGGAAACACTCCAACCCTTGGGTTTCGGAGGTTAAAGCGGAATGTCTGCCATGACAATCTTTTATAATTCGGCTGGAGATAAGTTTGATGATAAAGTGTATTGTTACATGAAATCACACGCCTACTCTTTAACTATGCCATCTATCAGGCTGTCTAGTTTAAAGTCCTATTGTGAGAATTTGGCAGCTATCTTTACTTGGTTGTACACCAAACTAACTAGAATTTCTTGTCCGTCTGGTCCCCGAGGTCTGACCTAGGCCATATGATTCAGATCAAGTTTGGTATACCATGTTTTCACCATTGCCTAGGCTTCTCGTGCACCTTCTCGACATGCTGAAGACTTCCATAGCTCAAAGCGAAGACGAGCTCCCTTGAATAAATTTGCGAGCTCCTCCATCATTCCCGGAGGAGAATCGGAGGGCCATAAGGCCTTAGCCATGTTCCACATTGCTTTCTGAGCTCGCTTGTGCACTTTGGACAGCTCTTGCAGCAAGTCGCCTTGAAATCCGGACACTTCTCCCTCAGGCCGCCCAGTTAACAAATCTACAGGAACAATTCTTGTAAGACCTTTCCATCAGAGAACTGTATGAAAGTTAGGTTAAGGGACATATTGAATATGCCGCCTTTCAGCTTTCTATTCTCCTTCAAGGCATCCGACAGTTGGTCTTGTACGCCCTTTAGCTCTTCGGCTTGCTTGATGTTGGCATCCTGTAGCTTGTTCCTTTCATTAATGGTCCGTGTTAATACACGTTGACCAGCGGCTTCTTGCCCTTCAGCATGTTGTTTGTCCGCCTAAGTAGCCTTGAACATCTCCTCTAATTGATCGGTTGATCCTGCAGTTTTAAACAAACCAATGCATATTTAAGAAACATTGTTGGCGCAAAATCGTATTTTCCGGACACTGTTGTGCTTACCATACGGTGCCTTCTTGGATTTCTTCATATTTTCCAGTTCGGCGGTGACAACAGTTAGCTTGGTCCGACATTCTTCAAGCTCCTTGGATAGCATGTTATTTTTCTCCATGAGTACCTGATGATATAACGACCCTTAAATCAGTTGGGCCAACTGCTTCAAGTCTCGGGGGCTACTGGCACATGATCATTGAATGCACACAAAGTTCTTACCCGCATATCCTTTGAAAGCTGGTGAGTGGCTCCGGCAAGTCCACCCCGAGCAGCTCGGATATATGCATCTGCAGAGCAGAGGGCATTGAACGCCTCTTCGGTGAAACTTGGGTCGCGCATGGCCTCTTATCACCGCCGATGATTCATCACGCTCTCCACTTTGGAATTGGTGACAGATACATTATCTGAATCCTCTTGGAGGTGAGAATCCGACATTTTGCCCGTATCAACCCTAGTCCTTATAGCAGGGTTCGCGGGCGGATTGGTCGATGCATGGACGGCAAGGTCCCCGGATATTGTCTAGCATATGCTCTTCCTGAAAAATGGCCCGGTGGAAAACGTCACAATTTGGTCTATCCACCAAGTGCATGATAAAAGCTATACCTCTTTGGTGAAGGCGGGGGCTCGGTAGTATCACTGCTTGCCCTTCTTTTCAAAGACTCGCCTTGCTTGGGCATCGCCTTCTTAGAGGACGCCTTTGATACAACTCGGTGAGACGAGCGTCGCCCCTTTGGAGCATGAGACAATGCGGTGGGTGAGGCGCGATGGGAAAAATCTTTTGGAGGAGACTTTTCCTGGGTACTTACCTGGGAGGATGGGAGAAGATCGGGGTAATCAGCTATAATGGCCACTTTCGTGCCGTCGTAGCTTGCCTGATAGAAGACCACCTCATTAAGTTCTATGAATATATCCGGATATTCTTCATATCCGGGATCCAGGTCTCGAACATGGTCCTCTGGCTATGAAGCGGGGCTATAGACCCCCTCGATGACCTTTCTCCATTCCTATTAAAAGTAGCCGCATTAAATTCGACTAGCATAACTCTGGAAAAAGGTTGAGTAAGGCCAATAATTAAAAAACATACCTAGTCAATGGGGTTATACATGGAAAAACCTTCCTGGCATTTCAAGCGAGTGAAGTCTTCCTTCTCCCCTCTGTAAAGGTCAACTAGGATGGTGGCCAGTGCGGCAAAATTGTCTGGACCCTTGCGTAGACAACGGGACGCATTGTACTCCCCATTGTAATTCCCCATAGGAAAACCTCTAGATTGGAGCGGCTGAACGCATCGTGTTATTGAAATCGCCATTACCTTGATTATAGATAGGCCGGAGTTGGCAAGTACTCTAATCTTGCTTGCCAGCTTCTCGACCTCCGTTGTGTCTCCTTCCTCGAGGCTTCGGGGACGCCAGCTGGTGCGCTTCTTTAAAGGAGCGCTAGAGAATTTGGCAAGACCGCGCCGGATTGGGTCCGAAGAACGACATCTTCGATATAAAACCATTCCGAGGGACACTTTTCGGATGCCTTCTTCGGAGTGACGGACAGGTATCTTGTCCCAGCTATGTGCCATACTTCGGCGCCACCCACCTCGAATATAGGTCCCTTTTGGGAGCGAGGGACGAGGCAGAAAAGTTTCTGCCATAGCTCGAAATGAGCCTCACAGCCTAGGAACAGCTCGCAAAGGGAAATGACGCCCGCGATGTGAAGGATGTAGCCTGGCGTCAGATTGTGCAGTTGGAGGCCGTAATACTCGAGGAGACCTCTGAGGAAAGGTTGGATAGGAAATCCTACACCTCTCAAGAGGAAGGAAACGAAGCACACCCACTCCTCTTTAGAAGGATTGGGGAAATTCTCCGCTAGGGCTTTGCTATTGATGGAACTTAATCCATCCCGAACGGAGACTAGATCTGCGGGAGGAAGATATCCCTACGTCTGAAGTTTATTCAGATGGGCGTGGGATACTGAGCAGCTTTCCTAGTCGCTTTTTTGAGGGCCAAGGGTGCGTGAGGAAGAGCTAGGAGTGTCGCCATGTTTGAACAATTTCCTTTTTTTTTGAAAAGGGGGATTCCCCGGCCTCTGCATCAGAATGATGCATACGGCCATCTTATTAACCAAATAAAGAAGTACCAACATGGTTTCAAAGGTCTCCAAAAGTAAGAAAAGTACAGAAAGCTTACACAGAGCCAAATAAAGGCTAGAAACACCAACTAGCCAGGACAAGATGCCACAACCGGCCGGCTCAAACTAGATAGGGAAACTAAGTACCTATCCTATTACATGACCGCCATCCAAACCAGTTGAACATATCCCGAGCTACCATCTCCCAGCGGAAAGATCCAGTAACCAAATGCCCCCTGGCCTCCGTCTGGGTGAGTAGCGACCATGAACGGATCAGTGCCGTAGTTCAGAATATGACCTGCAAAAAATGTATACATGATATTCTGTTAAAGACCAAATCATTTCTGCAAGTCCAGATAGTCCACAGCAAAGCACAAACTCCAACCCGAATATGTCTCGCTAACCCAGGCTCAATCCCATTAAGCCAAGTCCCAAATAACGCATTAACAGAATTCGGTGGATTGATATTAAAAGCAATGTGGACTGTCTGGCAAAGTACCTTGGCCAACGGGCAATCAAAAAAGAGGTGTTTGATAGTCTCATCCCGATCGCAGAAACTACACCTAGTAGGTCCTGTCCAATTACGCTTTATCAAGTTGTCCTTAGTTAAAATAACTTGTTTATGGACAAACCACATAAACACTTTTATTTTCAAAGGAACTTTGACATCCCAAACATGCTTAGACGTAGGAATGGAGTTCGAATTAATAACATCAATATACATTGATTTAACCGTGAATACTCCAGACTTAGTCAGTTTCCAGTGTAATTCATCGGGTTGTTGGGAAAGCTGGACGTCCATTAGTCTCCTAACTAGACGGAGCCATTCTTCCCAACGGTTGCCTGCTAGCGTTCGTCGGAACTGGATATTAAGGGGGGTAGACTGATAGACCGATGCGACGAATACCTCACGTCATTGAACAATGCGGTACAAAGATGGATATTTGATGGCCAGGGGTGTCTCGCCAAGCCAAGTATCCTCCCAGAAACGTGTACTCGAGCCGTTTCCAATAACAAACTTCGTCCTATTAAATAAGGCCTGTTTGACTTTCATCAGGCCTTTCCAGAAAGGCGAATCGGTCGGCCTGACTGTAACCTGGGACATAGTTTTTGTCTGGAGGTACTTGCTGCGAAGGATTTGAGCCCACATGGCATCAATCTCCGATGAGAGCTTCCATAGCCACTTGCTAAGAAGGCATTTATTCTTAACTTCTAGATTCTCAATACCTAGACCCCCTTGGTCTTTCGGTCTACAGATGATATCCCATTTAGCAAGCCGATATTTTCTTTTAAGCTCATCACCCTGCCAAAAGAAACGCGATCGATAGAAGTCCAGTCTCTTCCTAACACCAACTAGGACCTCAAAGAACGATAGGAGAAACATTGGCATGCTCGTGAGCACCGAATTAATCAGGATTAATCGGCCTCCGTATGACATGAGCTTACCCTTCGAACAGCTCAGTTTCTTCTCAAATCGGTCCTCGATGCACTTCCACTCTCTGTTTGTCAGCCTACGATGGTGGATTGGAATCCCCAGGTAGGAGAAGGGTAACTCTCCCAACTCGCACCCAAACAATTGCCTATAAGCATCCTGTTCATCTTTGGCCCTACCAAAACAGAACAGCTCGCTCTTATGAAAGTTAATCTTTAACCCGGTCAATTGTTTGAAAAGGCATAACACAAGCTTCATATTTCTAGCCTTGGCCAAGTCATGCTCCATGAAGATGATTGTATCATCAGCGTACTGAAGGATGGATACACCTCCATCAATAAGATGAGGTACCAATCCACCTACTTGACCATTTTCCTTAGCCCTTCCTATCAAGATTGCTAACATATCCACCACAATGTTAAACAAGATAGGGGACATCGGATCTCCTTGTCTGAGGCCTTTATGTGTCTGGAAGTAATGACCTATGTCATCATTAACTTTAATTCCCACACTACCTTTTTGCGTAAATGATTCGACCTGTCGGCGCCAGGCCTCATCAAAACCTTTCATACGCAATGACTGTTGGAGGAATGGCCATTTGACCTTATCGTACGCTTTCTCGAAATCCACCTTAAAAATTACTCCATCTAATTTTTTGGAATGGATTTCATGGAGTGTTTCATGCAGGACGACCACCCCTTCAAGGATATTTCTTTCCGGCATGAAAGCAGTTTGGGACTGTTGCACCACAGAATGCGCAATCTGTGTGAGTCTGTTAGTCCCGACCTTGGTGAAAATTTTGAAACTAACATTGAGGAGACAGATCAGCCTGAATTGCTCAATTCTCACAGCATCCGTCTTCTTAGGAAGCAGTGTGATAGTCCCAAAATTCAAGTGAAATAATTGAAGCTGTCCAGAGAACAGATCATGGAACATAGGTAGTAAATCCCCCTTAATAATGTGCCAGCACTTTTTATAGAACTCTGCCGGGAATCCATCCGGTCCGGGAGCCTTGTTGTTTTTCATCTGTGCAATAGCATCAAAAACCTCCTTCTCCGAAAACGGGGCAACCAGAATATCATTATCAGCAGCTGATAGCTGAGGTACGTCCTCAGTCCTAGACTCATCGAGGGACACACAGTTATCCTCCGGAGGTCCAAATAACTGCTTATAATAGTCAGTAATATATGTTTTTAGGTTATCCTGACCTAAAATAGTGCCCTCGTCTTGCTCAAGCTGAAAGATACGCTTCTTTCTGTGCTTGCCATTAGCTATCAAATGGAAGAACTGAGTGTTCGCATCCCCTTGGACCACTTTGCGGACTTTGGCACGCAAAGCCCACTTCAATTCTTCTTCGCGAAGCAGTTCTTTCAGCCTCTTTTCCGCCTCATTTTTAACCTGAAGCTGAGCTGGCGACAAGATATTGACTTCGGCCTGTATGTCCAGGGCCTGTATAAGAGTAAGGAGTCTATCCTTTTCAATCTTATACACACCACTGAGGTGCTTAGCCCAACCCCGTAAGAAACTTCTTAAATGCCTAATCTTATTGTGCCAACGCTCTATCGCATTCTTGCCTCCTACACCTCTACCCCATTCCCTGGCGATCAAGTCCAAGAACCCCTCATGTTCAAACCAAGACATCTCGAAGGAGAAGGTGTGGAATGGCATCTAAGATCTAATCTCCTTAAATAGACGCCTTCCTTGCATGGTCGAGGGGTTATTTGTAAAAGAAGCACCTAGACCGTTCGCGTTCACCCGACACGTGGAAGCCGATGCAACGGTGGCAAAGAAACAATATTTAACATGGAGCTGAATTATAGTCAAATCTGAAGTGTAATGGAGAACTCACCTGGCAAAGCCGAAGACATAAAGCCGGATACTACATCGTCGTTGAAGGCAAGTTCAGGGGCTTCTGAGGGAGTCATGGATAAGGGGGTCCTCGGGCGTCCGGGCTATGTGATTTGGGTGTCACGACCGGTTTTTTCCGGGTATAAATTTCCAGAAAAAGACCGTCATGCTCATCAGCCCCAGGATTACTGTTAGCTGATGAGGCTCCAACTTGATACAGAAATTCCAAGCAAAAATACAAAATATGTAGTACAAGACCATTCTGGCCTGTGAGTACAACAATTGGGTTTCTAGTGGTCGATGGCAGAAGCGGTTTGTGAGTCATTAGTGTCTATGGGACTCCATTTCCCACAGGAATAGCTGACCAGGTTAACTCCTATCTTCGCGAGGCTGCTATCACCGTTGCTTAGGTCTCGAGGCTGTCATCGCCACGCTCCTCTCCAAGCAGAAATCTGGCCAAGACAATAGCCAGGGACAAGCCAGTGAGTACTTTGAATGTACTCGCAAACATTAAGAACACAGGTATAATATAATTGATAATCATGCACTGAAAAATTCCATGATCACATCGTCAGTCATAAATAAAACATCTTTTATGCATGCAAGCAGGTTATTTTCATGCAACATGAATAAGCAGTAATAGAGTGGGAATAAAATGCCGCAGTCGGGCGTCTGAGCGACACCACATAAAGGGCTTTAAAAGAAATGCCACAGTCGGGCGTCTGAGAGACACCACATAAAGGGCTTTAAAAGAAATGCCACAGTCGGGCGTCTGAGCGACACCACATAAAGGGCTTTAAAAGAAATTCCACAGTCGGGCGTCTGAGCAACACCACATAAAGGGCTTTAAAAGAAATGCCACAGTCGGGCGTCTTAGCGACACCACATAAAGGGCTTATAAAATAAATAATCACAATGAATATCCAAGGGTAGAGCCGGCCCAGGGATACTCGATAATACAGAAATGCAACGGGTTAGTCCATCACAAAATAATAATCATGGTCCTCACAAGTAACCAGTCGGTATCCAAGTTTGGTTTAACAATATCTCCTCCGAAGACCGACACTAAGACCAACACTTGACCCATCCCAGACTGTAATCCTTAACCATGGACACGGCTATTCGAATAGGTTTAATCTCTGCAGAGGGTGTACTCTTTACCCATGAGTAACGGATTCCTTTAGTCCATCGGGACTAATTCCGTCTACGGCCTTTTTGTTGAAAACACGCCTAACTTGCACACACCAGCTTAACTCACCGGTGTCTGGAATCACCCACGACACCTGTCAAGCAAACTCTAAGTGGGGAGGCTACAACCTCGCGTAGCATGGGATCAAATTTATATCGCGCGCTCTAAGGGGTGGCCTCCCCTCTCGGTCCCAACCGGAAACACCCATGCCCCCGGACCAGGTGGCCTGCCTACCAGCTACAACCGGTATCTTCCACCATGGCCTCTCTGTACGGTGTGTGCTTGAAAGGGGTTGACGACTTACTGAACCATACCCTACCTGCGGCAGGGACAAGTGGTAGTACATAGCAAGTATGGGGGTTACTGGAACAAGACTCGGTCTACGGTCGACTCAGGATGTTTATAAATTACCTGCATGACATGTATAACAAATATAATTCAACCAACATAATCACCACTCAATATACCTTACCATGCCATACCGGACATAACCGTCCCGACGGGGATCGGCGACAAGCTCACTCCTACCCAAGGCAGAGGCTTTCCCGGATTCCTTTCCGGCATGCATGCAAGGCACATGAGGATGATTACCATCACAAGTATATTCATTTCCAATAGCAAGGAAATCACTAATATGCATTCATGCAAATGATCATATCACATGAAATAACAAGTTCTCCGATATAAGGTGGTGTTATAAACGTGTCAACTAACACACCAAAAATATTATTCCGGGGTTCAGAATGCTTGCCTTTAATGGTGTGGAAAGGCAGGGTGCACTCCAAAACCTTTGAAAGCTTTCTTCTCTTCCAAAATCCTATTTTCAAAAATATGCAAATAATACATATTTCAAAAACAGTACAAAAAATTTGTTTGGAAAATTTTCAAATAAATCTTAAAATAAACTAGACAGAATTTGAGAGATGTAGGAAAAAGAATTAATTCATTTGGAGTTATATTTAAAAAGTTATAGGCAGTCAAAGTTGTGGTCAAAATCTGTTATTTAAAATAAAACAGAAAAGAAAACGTTTCAGAGGGGAAATACGCTTTCGGAGCAGGGGAAACGTACTGGGGTGGATTACGCCTTCACTTAACCCACGTGGATAGGTACAGGGTCACTGACAGTGGGTCCAGGGGGCCCACTGGTCAGGTTTGACCAGTCTATTTCTCCCTCCTCTTCCTCTGCCCGAACGGAGGCGGGGCAACGGCGGTCGTCGCCGGCGAACGGCGGCTCCCCGCGGGTTCCAGAGGGTCTGGATGGATCCGCGAGACCAAGGCGGTCTTCCCGGTGGTCGTTGGGTCGACAGGGGTGGAAGAAGTCGTCGGCGGTGAGCTTCGCGGCGGAGGGAGCTTCGGGAGCAAAGTGAGTTTGGGGCTACGGTGGTTCCCGCTCAAAATCGAGTAGGGGAACGAGTTCATGGGAGGATGAGAAGGTTCCTGGTGAACAGAACGGAGAGTGGGAGGCCCTGGTGGTGCCGGACTGGCCGGGGCAGTGGCGGCGGCTGCGGTTGCCAGAGATGGGGAAGGAGGCCTTCCCGGGTCGAATGCGAGCTAGGGTAGTGCCATTGGGGTGGCCTGGGGTTGCCTGCGTGCTCGGGGGAGTTCGGGGACCTCCTTTTATAGCGCGACGAGGTCGGTTCCGCGGCGGTGGATGAGGATGCCGGCGAACCGCCTCTCTGTAGCTTGCAGGGCGACGTGGAGGCGACGGGAGCTAGCCGACGAGCGAGGAGATAAGCTCCTGCGGCTCCCAGGGGTAGGTGGCGAGCCGGGGTGGCTTGGGCGCCGCTGCCCATGGCGGTGGCGGATGCGGCCGCGGGCATGCCACCAAGCGGCTCTGACGGCGGTGCTGCAGGGCACCGGGGCCTTCTTGGCGTGTCGCGGTGAGAGGGGGAGTGCGTGGCATGGCTCTCTGGTGCGGGAAAAAACTAGGGGCACGACGTGGCGACTCGGGCGCGGCACGTGCAATACGCGCGCTCTGGGCGCAGCCAGAGCACGCACTAAACATGCTCGACGAAATGCTAAAGCATGCTAGAGGTCGCGGTTGAGGCTGGGAAGAAACGGGGCTAGGTTAGGGTTAGTTAGAGGGTGAATGGACATGGTGGTTAGGTCAGGTGGCCAAGTTCACAATGTAAACTTGAATCCATGCCAAATCTGGCTATGCACACAGGGTGTTTGTCAAATTGCCAAGGGCATCTAGGCAATACTTGGGGTGGCCAAAATCTCCAGATCAAGGTCTCCTTAGATGCAAGAGAGAGTGGTGAGGTCATTTGGACAAAAGGAGAAACTTGCTAGTGCAAGTTTTGCTGAACTTCAAATCTGGACAGGATGTGAATGGCATTATTTCATGAACCAAAAATATGCCAATGGGTGCATGCTCCTGGATTTAGGGGTTTGGTAGGGCTGTCTACAAGTAGGAGAAAGCACAAGATCATTGGAGCAAAAATAAATAGGGTTGCAGTAGAAATCACAAGGCTGGACCAGAATGGAAAAGAGGTTGATTCACTCAAAATTTTCAAAGAACAGCACTAGGTTTTTGCATAAAGTTGAATCATATGCTACTACCAACATCCCATAATTTTGGTGGAGGCTAGAAAGAAATATTTAAATGGGTTGTAGTGCAAATTGCACTCTGGACCAGAGAAGAAAAATTGAGTGTAGAGCTCAAAATATAACATGAATAAAAGATATTTTTGTACAAAAGTCATTTAAAAACATCACATGACATCTCCAAATTTTGGTTGGAATTTTAAGTGAATTTATCAAATGGTTGTAGTTCAAATATGGCCATATAACCTTGAAAAACCATTTTTCAAGAAAATAAAGATCAAGCAAATTAATTATGTAATTAGTCACACTGATAAAAGAATTTTTTTTCTTGAGAGGTTAAACAAGTCCAATAACATATTTGAAATGTTTTCATTTTAGGGAACAACTCAATGATAATAAGAAAGGAAATGTTTAAAAAAATCAAAAGGGAGTCCAGAAAATAAAAGTTTTAATTCCTGGCAAAAATTTTAATTTAATAAAACAAGGCCAAAATTTTGGGGTGTCACATTGGGCCGGACTGATTGGCCATGAAGATACAAGACAGAAGACTTTCTCCCGTGTCTGGATGAGACTCTCCGTTGCATGGTGGGCAAGGTTGGCGGCCAGACATGTAGTTTCTTTTCTCTGTAAACACTACTACAGGATACTGCTAACGCGACACTATGATCAGAGACCTTTTCACGAAACTATGTGCGATGCACTAATGGCAAACACGGATGTAAAAAAACCTGTCAAAAAAGGTGCAAAACATTTGCGATGGAGGATGCATCAAACACGGTTCAGATTTTAGTTGCATGTGCGATGCTGGGCATACGGTTCAGTTGAATGAACTGTTTGTGATGATGAGGAACAAAATAAACGGGCAGCCAGATGAAGGTGTGTGCGATATACAGCATACGGTTCACTCGGATGAATTGTTTGTGATTAGGCAACACAAAAGAAACGGTCAGCCAGATGAAGGTGTTTGCGATATACGGCATGCAGTTCACTCGGATGAACTGTTTGCTTTGAGCCAAGAGAACAGAAACGGTTCAATATAACAAGATGTGTGTGATACGCGGCAAATAGGTCTGTAATCAGAAACGTGTGCGAAGATCGATAATAACTCAAACGATTGCTGCTAATAAGCCGTGTGTGTTGTGGGCAAACGCTTGGTGGTATACAATTGTTAGCGATTGATGAAATCATCACCGACGGGTTCCCCAGTATGGTCCGTGTGCGATGTCATTGCACACAGAACAACATCATATGTACTTATAACTTATAAGAACTTGATTCCATAAACACATTGAACATCGAATTACATATGTGGCTAGTACACACATGACCTTTGCACACACGAAAGTACGTTCCAAAATGCTTGGGAAACTCAAATAATGTATAAAAAGGCAAAAAGAACCGTGAATAATTTCGTATTTTAAGGACGACACTACTATATATAGTTGCATGTTGCCTCTGTAAAATAAATCAAGGCGGGAAGAGACAGCGTATGTCGTTTCGCACACATAGGTGACAAGGTCCCTCTCGGAACCATCAGCCTTTTTGAGAGAAGCTCCGGTTTGTAAGAAGTTTGTACCAAAACTTGTCCCAAATTGGACTAATTTTTTACTACAACATGTTGCTGCTATGTCATAACACCATGCCAAGTTTCATGATTTTGAGGCGAGTTTTGGATTTACAGTAATTTTAAAACCAAGTTTCTCAATGTTTGCTGTCGAATCGGCACCGCCCTAGATACGTTTTTTCCTTATGGGTCCCAAATGACAAATCCAAATCTGTCACTACCATGCTACTTTTCTTATCAAGAATTACAGCCCATTTGGTGTGCTAGCTGAAAATAAGTTTGTGGGTGCTAGTGGGCGCTAAGAACTTGCGGGTTCTATAATGAACAAAGATCTTGAGGATCCCGTGAGAGTGATGTTCTTTCCCTATGTTGTGAACGCTTATAATATTTATGTCTTAATGAAAGAAATGGCAAGCCATTGGCCCAGTATGAAAGAAAATATGGGTCAAAACCGAGTTGAAAAGGGAAACAATATCTAACTCCAGCTTACAAATAGTACAAAAGCACGAGGATTAATTGCTCATCAGGTTTAGACAAGATCCAAATTGAACAGGACAATGACATCTAACTCAACCAAAGTTTTCGGTAGTCACAATCAAATGGACCGGTCTGATTCATAAAATCAAGATCCCCGGCCAAAAATTCTACTGGTACATGATGACAATCTGTTGTAAATAGAACCCGAGCACGATCAGAAGCCCTTAGGTCCACCTAAAACTTCTTTTTTATGGTGTTCAACACTTGCAGCCGTAAGAAATTTCTTGTCGAAAAACTTAATCCTCATGGACAATAGTGCTCTTGCATTCAACATGAAGAATGTTACAAAGCTAGTGTTTGCATTGTTGGATGCATATCCTTCCAGTGTTACTATCTTCAAATGAATGTCATGAGACCTGAGAAAATCCCGGTGCTTCTTGAACCATCGATTGGTTATACCTTTTTCTCCATGTGTTAGTGCCTAAATAGAGATGAATATTGAAAACAGTTAATGTCTAAAAAGATTATGTTGAAAGAGTGACAACTCAATGACTAATTATAGTACATTATATATGGGCTTTAAATGTGTGTGAAATCATCACCTTTATATACAAATTCTCCAGACATGGAAAGCATTACAGCAAGCCAATAATCGTGTTCAGATCAAAACACCACATACTGATATGTAAGGTCTTGACAGAATCCACCACCACTGATAGGATGGACAAGCTCTTCATTGAGCATAGAACATAATATTAGTACCAAAAGTGTACTCCAAGATAATACTTAACTTATGTGCACAAAAGAAAAAGGCAGATCACAAAAGTTTATGTGAATAATATACAGTAGCTCAATAGGTGTGGAGCCAAACACCATCTTGATCCATCTGAAAGGATCACGAATTGCACCCAAGGTCTCCAGTTTAGGCGCAGAGACTGTAGTTATTTGTGAAGGTACTATACCAGAATCAAGGAGCAACCTTTGAAGTGAAGGGGCATCTTCGATGATGAGATCATGTCCAAAACAAATTCCCATGCTTACAAGGTGGGGCGACTTTATTTTGAGACAACAGATACAAATTTCCATTGCAAAAACAAATAGTAAGCGCTCCGGGGCAGGGCAGCTGGAGTGGATGATGTTGTGCAGTGCGGCCTCCGACAGATCAACCACCAGAAGCGCAAGTTTTTTTAGCAGTGGGAGTCGAAGCATTTGTACCAGATTGTCTACTAGATGGCACCGGGCAAAGGTGGCGGTGTGGAGAGAGAGGAGGAAACCACGTGATGGACATCGGTGGTGAGGGCACAGATACATCGGTTCGTGGTATGTTACATACATAGTCAAGGTAGAACTCAAGCTGCTGGAGTTTATCGAATTAACGGGATGTCAGCCAGGCGGCCACCGTGCAGGGTATGTCCAGCAGGTAGCATGCTGGGATGCAGATGTGTTGAATGAAGCCCTCGTGGGAGGAGATGATGGCTCCGGGGAGTTCAGAATCATCATCGACAGATAGCTGACGATAGTCGAGATTAAGAGGCGCGGTGCGCCACAGAGTGCGCCACCGAGATGCAAGGACTTGTGTGCGGCAGCCATCCTTGGTATGGAGAAGGGAGATGATCTCCCCAAGGATTCCGTCCGGGAGATTGCTTATGCGGTCCGCCGGAGATTCTAGTGGTTCCTCGGGTCCAGGGGGCGCTTCTGGCCGCACAACCGGGTCCAAGATCTACATCCGGCGGCGGCGCTGGTCGGAGCCTCATCTGTGTACATACCAATCGGAAAGAAAAAAATTCCATAACATGTAGGACATTCGAAATCAACTCTCAAGATCAGGAAGAAAAAAGGCACAAACATATATGTAGGACATTCAAAATCAATTCTCAAGATCTGGCCACGAATTATTAGCACGCAAGCTAACCCTAGTCAGAGTATTAGCAAAAATCATTTGTATAGAACAAAAAGTTAATCACTAACTCTATATGGATAACATTCAAACAATCAATACACTACGTGCATCTAACAGATCTTAATTACTCTGATTTCATGGACTGAGAGAACATAACCATAGGATTTGTATTCCAGAAAAATTATAGAGGGGCGGGTTGGGGGGGGTTAACCAGAGAAAACATTTGATATGTTTGCCGCACAAATGGGTATATAGATGACTAACTAGTTTTCCGTCGGAGTCGCAGTTGTTGCCGGAGTTGCTGTTGACCTCCAGCTCAGGGTGGGGGGCACGACGGCGCCGACGAAGTCAAGGTCGTGTTGCTGCCTGCGCGAGACCTCGTCGGCAGCGACAGAAACCTCTATGGCCAGCTTCACGCGTTGTGCGGGTGCTTCACTAGCCCCAGCGTCGCCACTCCCTCCGATGGTGCGCTTCGGCGGCATCGTCATACACTCTAGAGTCCAGACGTTGATGACCACTGTGGACCGGGGGTGCGGCCTCCTATTATGGCTGGCGGCTCAGGCACGCAATTAATACGGACCAGTGGGAGCGGGGCAGGCTGCGCCCAAAAGTTGTCCCGCCTCCCGGTGAGTCTGCGCGGTAGATGTCTGCCATTCCTACCATCATTTCACACAGCTACTCGCATGCCTCCCGGTCAATTCACAAACCTGCACGCATGCCACCCTGTCTGCCTGCACGGCGGACTACTCGCATGTGTCCCGTCAACTCACGCCTGCTCGCACGACACACGAGGCGTGTGGCGGCACATATATTTTTTGGTTTATTTTCTGCCGCTTTACTGCTACATTGAACCGTTTGCATTGAAGAGATGCACAAATCCCGCATTGAACATCTCACACACTTCCCGGTGAACCTGCGCACCGAATGATTTTTGGATTTACTAGAATTTAAGAACCAGGTATCTCAATGTTTTGCCGGAAATCAATGGTGCCCTGGTGTTTGAAATCCATTCCCATTTCTTGCATGGGACCTAAGCAGACACCCAATGACAAAGATTTGATTTCTCAACCAATTTATATGCACTAGAGCATGTGCATGTAGTTCAAATTTGAATTATGCACATAAATGCATTGAAAACTCAGTTAATGCATAAAAATGTCCAAACGAACCCAGAAAAATCAGAAAAATTGACACAACACTCCTGTTGTTCTATGTTGACACGAGAATTTTTTTGAAAGCAATAAGAGGCAATGGATATCGTTTCGTCCCCAAAGGTGGGACGTTCCCTGCTCAAACCATCATGCTTGTTGTGAGAAGCTCTGGTTTATGAGAAGCATATACCCAAACCTACCCCAAATGGGACAAAATTTTTACCACGGCATGTTAATGCCGCTCCATGATAGCATGCCAAGTTTCATGAATTTCAGACGAGTTTGGGATTTAGTAGAATTTAAAAACCAGGCATCTCACTGTTTTGCGGGCAATCAACCGTGCCCTGGTGTTTGAAATTCATTCCCATTTCTTGCATGGGACCTAAGCATGCACCCAAGGACACATATTTGATTTTTCAACCAATTTATATGCACTGGAGCATGTGTATGTAGTTCAAATTTGAACTATGAACATAAATGCCTTGAAAACTCAGTTAGTGCATAAAAATGTCAAAACAAACCCCGAGAAATCACAAAAATTGACACAACACTCCTGTTGTTCTATGTTGACACGAGAAAAAATTTGAAAGCTATAAGAGGCAATGGATATCGTTTCGTCCCCAAAGGTGGGCCGTTCCCTACTGAAACCATCATGCTTGTTGTGAGAAGCTCTAGTTTGTGAGAAGCATATACCCAAACCTGCCCCAAATGGGGCAAAAAATTACCATGGCATGCTGATGCCTCTCCACGATAGCATGCCAAGTTTCATGAATTTCAGACGAGTTTTGGATTTAGTAGAATTTAAAAACCAGGCATCTCAATGTTTTACCGACAATCAACGGTGCCCTGGTGTTTGAAATTCAATCCCATTTGTTGCATGGGACCTAAGTATGCACCCAAGGACACATATTTGATTTTTCAACCAATTTATATGCAGTGGAGCATGTGCATGTAGTTCAAATTTCAATTATGCACATAAATGCATTGAAAACTCAGTTAAAGCATAAAAATGTCCAAACGAACCACGAAAAATCACAAAAATTAACACAACACTCCTATTGTTCTATTTTGACATGAGAAAGATTTGAAAGCAATAAGAGGCAATGGATATCATTTCGTCCCGAAAGGTGGGACGTTCCCTACTGAAACCATAATGCTTGTTGTGAGAAGCTCTGGTTTGTGAGAAGCATATACCCAAACCTGTCCCAAATGGGACAAAAAATTTACCACGACATATTGATGTCGTTCCATGATAGCATCCCAAGTTTCATGAATTTCAAACGAGTTTTGGATTTACTAGAATTTTCAAAACCAGACATCTCAATGTTTTACCGGCAATCAACGGTGCCCTGGTGTTTGAAATTCATTCCCATTTCTTGCATGGGACCTAAGCATGCACCCAAGGACACAAATTTGATTTTTCAACCAATTGGTATGCACTGGAGCATGTGCATGTAGTTCAAATTTGAATTATGCACATAAATCCATTGAAAACTCAGTTAATGCATAAAAATGTCGAAACGAACCCCAAAAAATCACAAAAATTGACACAACACTCCTGTTGTTCTATGTTGACACGAGAAATTTTTTGGAAGCAATAAGGGGCAATGGATATCGTTTCATCCCCAAAGGTGGTACGTTCCCTACTGAAACCATCATGCTTGTTGTGAGAAGCTCTGGTTTGTGAGAAGCATATACCCAAACCTGCCCCAAATGGGACAAATTTTTTTCCATGGCATGTTGATGCCGCTCCATGATAGCATGCCAAGTTTCATGAATTTCAATCAAGTTTTGGATTTACTAGAATTTAAAAATCGGGTATCTCAATGTTTGCGGCCGAGTGACGGTGGCAGGGTTTTTGACATTCATTCCCATTTCTTGCATGAGACCTAAGCAAGCAACCAAGGACACATATTTGAATTTTCAACTAATTTATATGTATTAGAGCATGTGCCTGTATTTCAAATTTTAATTATGCACATAAATGCATTGAAAACTCAGTTAATGCATAAAATTGTCCAAACGAACCCAAAAAAATCACAAAAATTGACACAACACACCTGTTGTTCTATGTTGACACGAGAAATTTTTTAAAAGCAATAAGAGGCAATGGATATCGTTTCGTCTCCAAAGGTGGGACGTTCCCTACCGAAACCATCATGCTTGTTGTGAGAAGCTCTGGTTTATGAGAAGCATATACCCAAACCTGCCCCAAATGGGACAAAAAATTTACCACGACATGTTGATGCCGCTCCATGATAGCATGCCAAGTTTCATGAATTTCAGACGAGTTTTGGATTTACTAGAATTTAAAAACCAGGCATCTTGATGTTTTGCCGGCAATCAACGGTGCCCTAGTGTTTGAAATTCATTCCCATTTCTTGCATGGGACCTAAGCATGCTCCCAAGGACACATATTTGATTTTTCAACCAATTTATATGCACTCGAGCATGTGTATGTAGTTCAAATTTGAACTATGAACATAAATGCCTTGAAAACTCAGTTAATGCATAAAAATGTCCAAATGAACCCTGAAAAATCACAAAAATTGACACAACACTCTTGTTGTTCTATGTTGACACGAGAAAAAATTTGAAAGCAATAAGAGGCAATGGATATCATTTCGTCCCCAAAGGTGGGACGTTCCGTACCGAAACCATCATGCTTGTTGTGAGAAGCTCTGGTTTGTGAGAAGCATATACTCAAACCTGCCCCAAATGGGACAAATTTTTTACCACTGCATGCTGATGCCGCTCCCCGATAGCATGCCAAGTTTCATGAATTTCAGACGAGTTTGGATTTAGTAGAATTTAAAAACCAGGCATCTCAAAATCTCAATGTTTTGCCGGCAATCAACGGTGCCCTGGTGTTTGAAATTCATTCCCATTTCTTGCATGGGACCTAAGCATGCACCCAAGGACACAAATTTGATTTTTCAACCAATTTATATGCACTGGAGCATGTGCATGTAGTTCAAATTTGAATTATGCACATAAATGCATCGAAAACTCAGTTAAAGCATAAAAATGTCCAAACGAACCCCGAAAAATAAAAAAAATTGACACAACACTCCTGTTGTTCTATGTTGACACGCCAAAAATTTGAAAGCAATAAGAGGCAATGGATATAATTTCAGCCCCAAAGGTGGGACGTTCCCTACCGAAACCATCACGCTTGTTGTGAGAAGCTCTGGTTTGTGAGAAGCATATACCCAAAACTGCCCCAAATGGGATAAATTTTTTACCACGGCTTGTTGATGCCATTGCATGATAGCATCCCAAGTTTCATGAATTTCAGACAAGTTTTGGATTTACTAGAATTTAAAAACCAGACATCTCAATGTTTTGCCAGCAATCAACGGTACCCTGGTGTTTGAAATTCATTCCCATTTCTTGCATGGGACCTAAGCATGCACCCAAGGACATAGATTTGATTTTTCAACCAATTTGTATGCATTTGAGCATGTGCATGTAGTTAAAATTTGAATTATGCACATAAATGCATTGAAAACTCAGTTAATGCATAAAAATGTCCAAACGAACCCCAAAAAATCACAAAAATTGACACAACACTCCTGTTGTTCTATGCTGACACAAGAAAAAAATTGGAAGCAATAAGAGGCAATGGACATTGTTTCGTCCCCAAAGGTGGGACGTTCCCTACTGGAACAATCATGCTTGTTGTGAGAAGCTCTGGTTTGTGAGAAGCATATACCCAAACCTGCCCCAAATGGGACAAAAAATTTACCACGGCATGTTGATGCCGCTCCATGATAGCATGCCAAGTTTCATGAATTTCAAACGAGTTTTGTATTTACTAAGATTTAAAAATCAGGTATCTCAATGTTTGCGGCCGAGTGACGGTGGAAGGGTTTTGGACATTCATTCCTATTTCTTGCATGGGACCTAAGAAGGCAACCAAGGACACATATTTGAATTTTCAACTAATTTATATGCATTAGAGCATGTGCTTGTAGTTCAAATTTGAAATATGCATAGAACAAAATGTTGACACATCACTCCTGTTGTTCTATGTTGACACTAGGAAAATAATTGAAATCAATAAGAGGCAACATATATCGTTTTGTCGAGAAAGGTGAAATGTTCCCTATCGAAACCATCACACTTTCTATGAGAAGCTCTGGTTTATGAGAAGCTTATACCCAAACCTGCCCCAAATGGGGCAAAACATTTACCACGACATATTGATGCCGCTCCATGATAGCATGCCAAGTTTCATGAATTTCGAACGAATTTTGGATTTACTAGAATTATAAAAGCAAGTACGTCGACGTTTGCCGGAGAGCCACGATGTTGTGGTGTTCGAATTTCATCCCCATTTCTTGCATGGGAGATAAACATAAACCCATGGACACATATATGATTTTACAACCTATGTTGGTGCATCGGAGCATGCATGTAGTTTAATATTGAATTGTGCACCTGAAATGGCTTGAAAACCAATTTAATGTATAAAATGTTCAAACGAACCCTGAATAATTCCAATTATTTTATGACACACATATAGTTGCATGTTCACTACAGATAAAAGGTCTAGGAATTCGAACACTGTCCATTTCCGCTGTGACCCCATTATGTAATTCAAATCAAGATGAAAAATCAAGTAGATCGCACACAATTTAGAAGGTGAGATGCAGCACAAAATATCCCGGACCACCATCCGTGTATAATACGCCTATGGCTTATGTGAGAAGGTGTGTTGGCTACAGTCCACAGCCGGCGTCTCAAGCACACTAGCTCGCTCCCCAAATATCATTTCACTGTCCAATCGTCGCCGGTGAAAGATGGGCACGTGGAACCGTGTCGTGAGGGCAACTTCGGTGGCCCACTCCTGCGAGAGCGCGGCCGCAGCCGCCATGCGCATGCTAATAAGGTGCATGAGCGCGGCCGCAATCTGCGACCGGGCGGCCATGGCAGCCCAAACGGCCGTTGTTGCTTCTCAGGTGGCGGCAGCAACATCTGGCTAAGATACAACTACTGGCGAGAGCGGCACAGTAGCTGTCCGTTCCGCAACGGCGGCCTTAGCCCTGATGGAGGCCGCCCACGACCATGTCGAGGCCGCCCACGCCTGATAACCCACAAGTATAGGGGATCAATTGTAGCCTCTTTCGATAAGTAAGAGTGTCGAACCCAAGGAGGAGCTAAAGGTAGAACAAATATTCCCTCAAGTTGTATCGACCACCGATACAACTCTATGCACGCTTGACGTTCGCTTTACCTAGAACAAGTATAAAACTAGAAGTACTTTGTAGGTGTTTTTGGATAGGTTTTCAAGATAATAAAGAGCACGCAAATAAAAAGTAGGGGCTGTTTATATGAAGACACAACTAAGTTAATTTTACTAGGGAGCTTTTTGTCACACAAGAAGTTATTTCTCCCTAGGCAATCGATAACTAGACCGGTAATCATTATTGCAATTTTATTTGAGGCAGAGGCATAAGTTAACATACTTTCTCTTCTTGGATCATATGCACTTATGATTGGAACTCTAGCAAGCATCCACAACTACTAAAGATCATTAAGGTAAAACCCAACCATAGCATTATAAGGCATCAAGTCCTCTCTATTCCCATACGCAAACAACCTACTTACTCGGGGTCTGTGTTTCTATCACTCACGCCACCCACCATAAGCAAATCATGAACATATTGCAAACCCTACAGCGGGGATCCCTCACGCTTGCGCGACACGGAGAGCACCATAGGACAACACCAATAATAAAACATGCAACTCAAACTAATCATGATCATCAATTAACCCATAGGACAAAACAGATCTACTCAAACATCATAGGATAGCCATACATCATTGGGAAATAATATATAGCATTGAGCACCATGTTTAAGTAGAGATTACAGCAGGTAAAAGAGGGGTTACACCGCTGCATAGAGGGGGGAAGAGTTGGTGATGATGGCAGTGAAGTTGCTGGTGTAGATTGCGGTGATGATGATGGCCCCGGCGGTGTTCCGGCACCACCGGAAGAGAGGGGGAGAGAGCTTATTATTTGAACTTGACCTTCCCCCTCGATGGGAGAATGGTTTCCCCTCTGGTCCATGGTCTCCATGGCATGGGGGGGGGGGAGAGCCCCTCCGAGATTGGATCTGTCTCTGTGTCTCTCTCTGTTTCTGCGTTCCCTGATTCTGCCGTTTCACTGTTTCTTAAATTCCTGAAGATTCGTAACTCCGATTGGGCTGAATTTTGGAGACGATCTCTATCCAGATATTTGCTATCTTGCGGAGAAAGAAGGGCACCAACTGCTTTACAGGGTGGCCACGAGGGCCCAGGGCGCGCCTGACCCCTAGGGTGCGCCCCCTGCCTCGTGCCCCCCTCGGGCATCCTCTCGCGTTGATTCTTCTTCCCAAAAATCACATATATTCCAAAAAAATCTCCGTCAGTTTTTATCCCGTTTGGACTCTGTTTGATATCGATTTTCCGCGAAACAAAAAACATGCAACAAATAGGAACTGGCACTAGGCACTGGATCTGTATGTTAGTCCCAAAAATAGTATAAGAATTTGCCAAAATATATGAAAGTTGTATAATATTGGCATGGAACAATCAAAAATTATAGATACGACAGAGACGTATCAGCATCCCCAAGTTTAATTCCTGCTCGTCCTCGAGTAGGTAAATGATAAAAAAGATAATCTTTGATGTGGAATGCTACCTAGCATAATCTTGATCATGTAATCTAATCATGGCATGAATATTAAGACACGAGTGATTCAAAGCAATAGTCCATCGTTTGACATTAAGACAATAATACTTCAAGAGTACTAATAAAGCAATCATGTCCTCTCAAAATAACATAGCCAAAGAAAGCTCATCCCTACAAAATAACAAAGTTTGGCCATGCTTCATTTTCGTCACACAAAATGCTCCCATCTTGCACAACCCCGATGACAAGCCAAGCAATTGGTTCATACTTTTTAACGCACTTCAGCCTTTTCAGCCCTCATGCAATATATGAGCGTGAGCCATGGACATAGCACTATAGGTGGAATAGAATTTGATGGTGGAGTTTGTGTGGAGAAGAGAAAAAAGGAGAAAGTCTCACATCGACGTGGCTAATCAATGGGCTATGGAGATGCCCATCAATTGATGTCAATGTGAGGAGTAGGGATTGCCACGCAACGGATGCACTAGAGCTATAAGTATATGAAAGCTCAAACTGAAACTAAGTGGGTGTGCATCCAACTTGCTTGCTCATGAAGAGCTCGAGCATTTGGGGAAGCCCATCATCAAAATATACAAGCCAAGTTCTATAATTAAAATTCTCACTAGTATATGAAAGTGATAACTCAATGAGACTCTCTATATGAAGAACATGGTGCTACTTTGAAGCACAAGTGTGGTAAAAGTATAGTAACATTGTCCCTTCTCTCTTTTTCTCTCCTTTTTTGTTTTTTTATCTTTTTTTGGTGGGCTTCTTTGGCCTCTTTTTTTATTTGGGCTTCTTTGGCCTCTTTTATTTTGATAACCTCACATGGGACAATGTTCTAATAATGATGATCATCACACTTTATTTACTTACAACTCAATATTAAAACTCGATACTAGAACAAAGATATGACTCTATATGAATGCCTGAAGCGGTGTATCGGGATGTGCAATGATCTGGTGTAGCAATGACATCAAAAAACGGACAAGCCATGAAAACATCATGCTAGCTATCTTACGATCATGCAAAGCAATATGACAATAAATGCTCAAGTCATGTATATGATGATGGAAGTTGCATGGCAATATATCTCGGAATGGCTATGGAAATGCCATGATAGGTAGGTATGGTGGCTATTTTGAGGAAAATATAAGGAGGCTTATGTGTGATAGAGTGTATCGTATCATGAGGTTTGGATGCACCGGCGAAGTTTGCACCAACTCTCGAGGTGAGAAAGGGCAATACATGGTATCGAAGAGGCTAGCGATGATGGAAGGGTGAGAGTGTGTATAATCCATGGGCTCAACATTAGGCATGAAGAACTCACATACTTATTGCAAAAGTCTATTAGCTATCAAAACAAAGTACTACACGCATGATCCTAGGGGGGTAGATTGGTAGGAAAAGACCATCGCTCGTCCCCTACTGCCACTCATAAGGAAGACAATCAATAAATAAATCATGCTCCGACTTCATCACATAACGGTTCACCATACGTGCATGCTACGGGAATCACAAACTTCAACACAAGTATTTCTACAATCCACAACTACCCACTAGCATGACTCTAATATCACCATCTTTATATCGCAAAACTATTGCAAGGAATCAAACATATCATATTCAGTGATCTACAAGTTTTATGTAGGATTTTATGACTAACCATGTGAATGACCAATTCCTGTCATCTCTCTAAATAGATATAAGTGAAGCAAGAGAGTTTAATTCTTTCTACAAAATATATGCCCATGCTCTAACAAATATAAGTGAAGCAAAAGAGCATTCTACAAATGGCGGTTTTCTATGTGAAGAGAAATAGGCAATCCAAACTTCAAAAGATATAAGTGAAGCACATGAAGCATTCTATAAAGCCATACTCAAAAGATATAAGTGAAGTGCAATGGGCATTCTATAAATCAACCAAGGACTATCTCATACCAGCATGGTGCATCAAAGAAAAGTGAAAACTAAATGCAAAAGACGCTCCAAGATTTATGCATATCATGTGACGAATAGAAATATAGCTCTAAGTGAAATTACCGATGATCGTTAGAAGAAAGAGGGGATGCCTTCCAGGTCATCCCCAAGCTTGGTTGCTTGGGAGTCCTTGAATATTTCCATGGGCTGCCTCGGGCATCCCCAAGCTTAGGCTCTTTCCACTCCTTATTCCTTCATCCATCGTGATCTCTCCCAAAACTTGAAAACTTCAATCACACAAAACGTAACAGAAAGTTCGGTAAGATCCGTTAGTATAATAAAGCAAATCACTACTCTAAGTACTATTGCAAACCAATTCATATTTTGTTTTTGCATTGTAGCTACTGTAATATAACTTTTCTATGGCTTACTCCACTGATAGAAATTGATAGTTTCATCAAAACAAGCAAACTATGCATCAAAAACAGAATATGTCTTAAACAGGATAGTCTGTAGTAATCTGAACATTCACCATACCTCTGATACTCCAAAAATCCTGAAATAATTAGGAAAATAAAAAATTTGTATAGAAATACAGTGCAAAAAGTTTCAGAACTGTTTGACGTTCCAGTGAAAAATGTAAAATCGCGCACTATAGCCAAAGTTTTTGTTCTGCACCGCACAAACCAACAAGCAATGTAAACATACTAAAGGAAAATCTTAGCACATTATTTTTATAATACAATGTAAATGTACAAGGGGATAATTATTTTTGTTGAAAAGTTTCTGTAATCAAGATTCAGAAAGTTTCGGTGAGCATGAAGAAAGTTCAAGGAGCTCCCCCACTTCAACAATGCTTGTCTCTCTCACTTTCACTTTCCTTTTTGAAAAGTTTTGGGTTCCCATCTTTATATTTTTGTTTTTAAACTATATAAAAGCACTCAACAGAAATAAATGACTATCTAAAACTTCCAGGTTGTCTCCCTAGCAGCGCTTTCTTTAAAGCCATTAAGCTAGGCATAGAGTGCTCAAGTAATGAATCCACCCGGATCCCAAGGTATATCAAAGCCAATTTGAATCAACAATGATTTGTAATTTAGTAGTGAGCACAAAGTAACATATATCATGTAAGACGAAGTCTAACTCTCTTCCTATGCATCAGCATGTCATAAAAGAACAATTCATGCACACATAGTAAAGGCAAATGCATAGTATAAACAGTTTCTTGCAATTTTGTCATATTGGAAACATGGAGAGGCAGAGATGTAGTTCCTATCTCATAATAATTGCAAGTAGGAGCAGCAAGCACATGCATATTATATCTATCAAAATCATCATCTGTAGCGGTAAAATGCAACCCACCAGCTTAATCCTTAATAAGAGCAAACTTCTCCGTTATAGTGTAGTTTGGAGAATTCAAAAAGATAATAGGACTATTATGTGTGGGTGCAATAGCAACAATTTCATGTTTAACATAAGGAACTATAGCAATTTCATCACCATAAGCATCATTCATATTGGCATCATGGCCACAAGCATAGAAAGCATCAAGTTCATCAAAAAGGGGTAGTTCAAAAGAATCAACGGGATCATAACAATCATCATAGCAATCATCCTTCGGTAAGAATGAAGGGACATTAAATAATGCATGAGTTGGAGAGTTACTCTCATTAGAAGGTGGGCACGGGTAGCTAATCCACTCTTCCTCCTTTTGTTCTTCGCTCTCCTCATCATCTTTTTCATCCAACGAGCTCACAGTTTCATCAATTTCTTCTTCCATAGACTCCTGCAAAATATTAGTCTCTTCTTGGACAGTGGAGAAGTCCTCAATATATGGTTTAACATAGGCATTAGAAGCATAATTATCATAACAATATTTAAGTATGGCAAACTTTTCAGATTTGTAAAGAGTAGCATCATACTTTCCAATCAAAGAAGCAATTTCATAAGCACGCTTAAAAGCAACAAATTCTTCAATTTGTTGAACATCATCATAATTATAAACACCCTTAGCATACGAAGATACGATTCCATTATCACTAAACTCACATTGGTAGGGAAGGTGTTTCTTAGGGTCTTTAGAACAACAAGTAAAATCATATATTTCACATAAATTCCAAGCATAACATTGCAAATGATGAATTTGATCCAGTAAAAGTTTCCCTTTTTGAGATAAGCTTTGTCGCACATAACAAGCATGCTCATCTAAAGATTTTCCCTCAACTAAGCTAGTTGGGCTTTCAGCATGAGCACATAGGGATCGAAGTGATCCAAGTAAAAAGCTTCAGGACTGTGATAGAGTTTGAGTGGTTCTTCAACCATTTGTTCAGTAGGTACCACTATTTTTTTGGTATTTTGCGTTTCCTACCCATAAATAAAGATAGAAAACAAGAGCACAAAATAAAAACTACTTAGTGATAAAGTAAACAAGCACACACGAGAATATTCACCCCACACTATAACTCCCCCGCAACGGCGCCAGAAAAAGGTCTTGATAACCCACAAGTATAGGGTATCAATTGTAGCCTCTTTTGATAAGTAAGAGTGTCGAACCCAACAAGGAGCTAAAGGTAGAAAAAATATTCTCTTAAGTTCTATCGACCACTAATACAACTCTACGCATGCTTGACGTTCGCTTTACCTAGAACAGGTATAAAACTAGAAGTACTTTGTAGGTGTTTTTGGATAGGTTTGGAAGATAATAAAGAGCACGTAAATAAAAGGTAGGGGCTGTTTTGATGAAGACACAACTAAGTTAATTTTAGTAGGGAGCTTTTTGTCACACAAGGAGTTATTTGTCCCTAGGCAATAGATAACTAGACCGGTAATCATTATTGCAATTTTATTTGAGGGAGAGGTATAAGCTAACATACTCTTTCTTCTTGGATCATGTGCACTTATGATTGGAACTCTAGCAAGCATCCGCAACTACTAAAGATCATTAAGGTAAAACCCAACCATAGCATTATAAGGCATCAAGTCCTCTCTATTCGCATATGAAACAACCTACTTACTCGGGGTCTGTGTTTCTATCACTCACGCCACCCACCATAAGCAAATCATGAACATATTGCAAACCCTACAGCGGGGATCCCTCACGCTTGCGCGACACGGAGAGCACCATAGGACAGCACCAATAATAAAACATGCAACTAAAACCAATCACGATCATCAATTAACCCATAGGAAAAAACAGATCTACTCAAACATCATATGATAGCCATACATCATTGGGAAATAATATATAGCATTGTGCGCCATGTTGAGGTAGATATTACAGCACGTAAAAGAGGGGTTACACCGCTGCATAGAGGGGGGAAGAGTTGGTGATGTTGGCGGTGAAGTTGTTGGTGTAGATTGCAGTGATGATGATGGCCCTGGCGGTGTTCCGGCGCCACCGGAAGATAGGGGGGAGAGCCCCCCCCCTTCTTCTTCTTCTTCTTCTTCTTCCTTGACCTCCCCCCTTAGATGGGAGAAGGGTTTCCCTATGGTCCATGGTCTCCATCGCTTGGGAGAGGCGAGAGCCCCTTATAGATTGGATCTGTCTCTCTGTCTCTCTCTGTTTCTGCGTTCCCTGATTCTGCCCTTTCACCGTTTCTTAAATTCCCGGAGATCTGTAACTCCGATTAGGCTGAATTTTGGACACGATCTCTATCCAGATATTAGCTTTCTTGCAACGAAAGAAGGGCACAAACCTACTTACGAGGTGGCCACAAGGGCCCAGGGTGCGCCTGACCCCCTGGGGCGCGCCCCCTGCCTCGGGGCCCCCTCGGGCATCGTTTCGCGTTGATTCTTCTTCCCAAAAATCACATATATTCCAAAAAATCTCCGTCAGTTTTTATCCCGTTTGGACTCCGTTTGATATGGATTTTCTCCGAAACAATAAACCATGCAACAAACAGGAAGTGGCACTAGGCACTGGATGAATATGTTAGTCCCAAAAATAGTATAAAAAGTTGCCAAAAGTATATGAAAGTTCTATAATATTGGCATGGAACAATCAAAAATTATAGATACGACGGCGATGTATCAATGCCCACCTCCTGGCGGTCACCACACAAATCGAACGAAGCTTCTCCGACAACGGTCGGCAACCCACGGCCGAAGAGCTAGCAATCACCGAGAGCGTTCGAGCAGCCGTCCGTTCCTCCGCCACATACCTTGCAACGACGGAGCCCGTCCAAGCCCAGATCGCGTGCGCCCATGCCCAGCTCATGGTGGCCTTTTCCAAAGAGATGGATGACGTGGATGGCGAGATGCTTGCCCAGTATGGTGTGATGGATGCCATGGAGTCCCTTCCCCAGGAGACCGTCGGGCACGAGCTGGACATGGAGGCGGCGGCGGAGATCGACGAGCACTAGCCGTATTAGTACTCTTTGTTTTTTTAATTAATAGTGTCGATATTTAATTTGTTAGAGTAATATTTAGACCAACTAGCTCTGTTTAATTGCTAAACTTGCTCGATTAAGAAGTCTGGGTGTGCTGTAGTCTCCTTTGTGTACCCAAGTTATGCAATGACGTGGATGACCACTGTAACCATGGAAATTCGAACCAAAATTTTTGATGTTCAAACTCATCACACACGGGTTAAGCTATCTGAATCGTTTGTGATGTTCACATATCATACACAGTTCTAAATAAGGGACCATGTCTGAAGACACTTTGCACGCCAGTTTTTTCGCTGAAGCGTTTCCAAATTTTCGGTTTCCATGGAAATATCTACCTCCCCGCCCCTTCCCCCTTACCAAAAGCCACATTTCCCATGTTTTCGTCTTCCTTTCCAAGTTGAGACCTTCACTCCTTGCTTGCAGTGCCGCCTCCTCGTCGGCGACCCTCCTTCATGCTGCTCGGCCTCACCTATCCAGGCATGTAATCCACACCCGACCTCCATCCTCCTCCTCCTTCCACATCCCACATGCCCCGACCGCCGGCGCGAGCGCGACACCTTCCACCCAAATCACTGAACCCTCCACCAAATAAGCGTCGGCCTAAGCCATGGTGCATGCAGTATAGCTAGGATCTCAAGGAGCATTTAACAGCGGAGAAGCAAATCACGGCCGCATGCGCGGATGAGGTCGCGATGGCTGCCATTCGTGCCGACCCCCAGATCTTGGAGGAGCACCTCGTTGTCGAGGCCGCCGTTGATGCCTCGCACACCAGCGTCGCGATGCGGTTGGCTGTGTTAAACAATAGTTCGTGGCATTTTCTCGAGGCCGCCATCGGTGCCTTCAACGAAGACTACGAGGTGTTTTCTTAGTGTGCACGTGCTTACCTCATCTCGACAGCCAGCAGGTTGGTGCCCGGAGTGGCTCAGGCAACTCACCACTACAACGAGGGCACCCACGATGCGGAGGACTCACCCTCTTCCATGTCCAAGGAGCCAATCGTCATCGATATCTCCAACAATGAGGAGTAGCTTGTCTTATTAGGTCACTATAAGGACCCATGTTCAGTTTGCTAGCTACTGCCTTTCCTTAACAAATTCTAGTGAATTGTGCTATCTACTTTTAACATGCAATCTTCTGCTATAGTGTATATGTTTTATATGTCGTGCAATGTGGTGTTCAGTTAACTACTTGGTTCAATTCTGCAAATGTGATGTTCAATTCTCCAGGCTGCAATATTTCCAAGTTATTAAGCATGCTTGGTTTGGTTAACTGTCTGATCTTCTATTACGAGTATGTTATATGGTGCAATGTGGTGCTCAGTTAATGTTTGGTTCATTTGTTTTGGTGTTTAGTTAACTGCTTGGTTGAATTCTGCAATGCGGTGTTCAATTGTTGTGGCTGCATTCTGTTATTGTATACCATGTGAGGAATAAATCGAATTTGGTTGTACTAAATACATGAGAAACAAATACAATTGCCCTATTTCCAAGTTGTTAAGCATGCTGGGCTTGGTTAACTATCTGATCTTCTATTAGGAGTATGTTATATTGTGCAAAGTGGTGCTCAGTTAAAGTTTGGTTCATTTGTTGTGGTGTTTAGTTAACTGCTTGGCTCAATTCTGCAATGCGATGTTCAATTCTTGTGGCTGCATTCTGTTATTGTATACCATGTGAGGAATAAATCGAATTTGGCTGCACTTAGTACATGAGAAACATATACAAGTGCTATATTTCCTAGTTCTTAATCATGCTTGGTTTGGATAAATGGGTTTTCCATGTAGCTTGAATTAATCTGATGAATCTGCAACGTGCTTCTTTTTCATCAACATATTTTACTGATAGCATGCTTACCCTTACTTAACCTGATGACTAACTACCTTATATGTGTTGCAGGGAAACAATGGGAAGCACTGAGGTTTACAATCGAGGTTAGCACGTGCATGGTCCGTTGTCTAATAGCACATTATTGTGCAATTGCAAGAACCATTCTAATATTTTGGTTTTTAAAAATTTGGTCTTCCACATGTAGGTCCTGTTGTCAAAGGTTTTGACCCACTGTTTGACCCCTTTTGCATATGGGGAAATGAGTTGTCCATGAATATCAATGAAATCAAGAAACTCAAAAAGATTGTTAGGATAAAGAAATTAGCGACAAAAAACAACAAGATCCTTGTCTACATAATGAAGAAGACATCAGTTCACTACAAGATGGTACTAACTATTATACCTTGCCTTTTTTATTCCTTTGCCCCATTTCCAATATAGAGAAGATATTTATGCACATCCTTGTTTTCAGGACTTTCCAAAGTAGTTCACTGATGATTACCTCTCAAACTACCTCTATGGTCAGGAGGCGAGGAAGGTTTTCATACAACACCCACGGTTCAATATTGAAGTGTTCCTGAAGAGGACGAATGACAGACATTCAATCATCCACAGGCACTGGCGTAAAGTTGCAAAGACCTTCAACATGAATGAAGGCTCAATATTCGCCTTCCACTTCAGCAGTTTTCCAGATGAGATGCATCTATCTATATACCATCTATGATGCTAATTCGAAAGGTTCTATATGTTGCATGTGAAACTTGGTGCTGGTGCAGTTGTGTAATGGGGTAGCTAAGTGCTGAAGCTATATCATGTTGTACTCTGATGTATTTCAATTATGAAATTCTGCTTCCTTAATATGGAAATGAAATATATTATGTGCTTAATATGAATGTCAATTAGAATAATAAATGGATTATTCATAATAGGGCAATTAGCCTGCTAATGGCGAATTAGCCTACTAATTGGGTTTTGCTATTGCAAACGTTGTTGAAAAAATATCGCGGGCGATGACCTCAAGCAACGCACACAGTGTTTAGGAATAAACTGTGTTGGATCAATGAACAATCACACACGACTTTCTCTTGAAAACTGTTTGCGTTAGGCCACCTTGCGCAAACGTTTACCACATAAAAACCGTGTGTGATGGACAGCCTTTGCCACACAGTTTCTTCTACGGACCATGTGTGTGATACATTCAATAACGCAATTGATTTAATGGGAAAAATGATGTGTGATGTACCTGTGAACGGAAACATTTTCCTTGGAGCGACTGTGTGGGATGTACATACGAACGGAAAAGTTTAGCGTGGACTGACTGTGTGGGATGTACTTGCGACCGGAAACAATTTCGCCATATAATTGTATTTTTGAGCTCTACTGTACGTATTTCCATATTTGAGCACTCGTCGGTCGCACACAACCTCATTTTGCCGAGCGTGTGTGCCAGGAGGGCATATCCCCAACGGTTTCTGGGTTGTGTGGAAGGACCCCCCCCTATCGCCCACACTCACTAGGCGATGGTTCCAAATGCCGTCGCGAAAGGGGTTAAAAACCGTTTGTATAGGACCGACGCGTACTAGTGAAACCGACTCTGTGCAACCCTAGGCACCTTTGGTGTCTATATAAACCGGAGGGTTTAGTCCGTAGAGGCTAAGACAAATCATACAGGCTAGACATCTAGGGATTAGCCATTACGATCTCGAGGTAGATCAACTCTTGTAACCCCTATACTCATCAAAGCCAATCAAGCAGGAAGTAGGGTATTACCTCCATCAAGAGGGCCCGAACTTGGGTAAACATCTCATCCCCCGCCTCCTGTTACCTTCAATCCTAAGACACACATTTCAGGACCCCCTACCTGATATCTACCGGTTTTGACACTGACAGCCACCTATGTCTTGCTTAGATCTGGAGAGCATGAGAGAGTGAAAGAGAGGAACCCTAGTAAAGCAAGCGCTAAGGCTCCTGCTTATATATATAGTGGAGTTTGTTGTACCAGCTTCAAAAAATGCGTTCATACATGTACCCGCAAGTGGGTGTGACAGAATTAGTGCATGCGTGCACCGCTTCTCTTCATGAGAGTACAATATACTATGCCCAAAGAACGTTCGCCACAAGAGTAATAGTATAATGTGTGACGTGTGAGTTAAAATAAAAGCTGCACGACGTATTTTGTTTTTTAGAAGTTCCGAGGGTAGGGTGTGAACAGCACATATGTGTGTGACGTCTACCTGTAGATAGTCGACGGGTGCGAGAGGACTCGGGAGAGTCATGAGTCATGAGGGTGCGTGTGTGCATGAGAGAGGGAGCACGTATCAATGCAATGCATGTGTCCGTAAATCATACTCCCTCCGTCCCAAAATTCTTGATTTATCTAGATACGGATGTATCTAACACTAAAATGTGAATAAATACATCCATATGTAGAACGCCCAAAGTTAAGAATTTTGGGACAGAGGGAGTATCTGACAAATGTTCGCCACAAGCCGTTTCCCGACAAACGCCGTAAGAACCGTTAGATCGACATCTGACAATGTCAGTTTTGCCATGTCATTTAACAGAACAACCACTCCTCCGATACACAAATCTTCCACATGAGTGTTAGCAACTGTCGTATGCTCCTCCCTCCGTTCCAAAATGCAGTGCATATAGCTTTATTGAAAATTCTAACCTCGCAAACTTTTACCGGGTTTTCGTGTATGAAAATGTACATATAGAATACCCAGTATATACCATTTCATTCATCTTTGAGAGGTAACTATAAAGATGGGGGAGGAGTCTACAAAGAAAGACCATCGTATCAACTACAACAATTTCAACCATCCTTCAGTGTGAAGGAATATCATAGGAACTCTATATGATATGATTTTTATACGATTTTTTTCCTTTAGAGCCAATTGGTTCGTAGGAATAGATTCATATACTCCACATTTCAAAGGAAAATAAACATGATATCATTTTTATAGCTTTAGAGCCACTTGGTTCATATGAATGGATTCCTATACACCCACAATTTCAAAGGAAAAAAACATTAACATATATTCAATAGAAAAGTTCCTATGATGTGAACCAAATGACATCTATTTTCTAATCCCTCCTCATAGGAATTGAGAAACATGTCATCTCTAGATTCAATAGAAAAGTTCCTATGATGTGAACCAAATGACATCTCTTTTCCAATCCCTACTCATAGGAATTAAGATGCTCCATGTCATCTCTTTCACTACAACTTCCATGTATACATCTTCTATTCCTAAATAGCTAGTACAACCCACTAGTAGTTTTTTTCCTAGACATGCAACTATGGCACAAGAACACGTCATGCATGCACGTCATAAATCACATTTTTTGTACTCTATGCATGCAAGCACCACATCATCAATTCGTGCATGTTACTCAGAAGTTATTTCTTGCATTAGATTTTGTATTGACAATATGTGTGTTGGTCACGTGCACACATATGTAGTTCACATTCACATTTTTGTTATAAATGTCATTCTTTTAACTGCAATTCATTTTTTCTCTTTGTACTCCCTCCGTCTAGGTGTGTAGGTCATCTTCCAAAAACCAAATAATCCCAAAACACTTTGGCACGGTACATTAACTCCCTCCTCGTTTCTTGTTTCGTGACATATCAACCAATAAGAGATGTGGGCCATGCATGCTTTCAATGGCTTGAGACTTCAAACATGACATGGAGTGGTTAATTCATTGCATGGAATGTTGTTAACTAGCAAAAAAACCTAAGATGACTTATACAACTAGATGGAGGGAGTATTACATTTTCATTTTAAGCATACATTCACTTCCCATTAGTTATAGATGTTTTTGGAGGAACTTTTATGAATTATTTTGTGTAGAGTAGCAAATTTCACGAGGCTGTGGGTATATCAAAATGCAGGGCCCATGCATCATTTCCTTTCGGTCGAACCTACGTCCACAATTTTTTGTACGTATATCTCCACTGGTCCCCGAACCCAAAATGTTGCCTCATTCCTGTAAAACCAAGAATCCCACACATATTAAGGCGTCGACTCGAAGTCAATCCCTCTCCCGTTTACTATGACGTGGCCCCGCACGCCGTAGTACTCCTACAAACCCTACCGCCGCACACATCATCAGTTTTCTTCAAGGGAGAAGCGGATTTGTAGTGGAGGCTCCTACCCTAGAGTGCCCTAGGTAGCTGCCGCACGCATCATTGGTTTTATCTTTTCTTTATGCTCTTGCGCCAAAGGCTGAAATGATGGTTGCTTCGTCCGTCCAGCTTAATGCGGGAAAGGTGGGGCTTTGTGATTTGACCCCTCGTCGCTCATTTACTACTACTACGGCGCTACGACCGAGGTTCCTCCAAGTCCAACTGCTGCTCCAAACTGTAATTTGGTGCACCGCACGTGGAACAAGACGGTGGATGAGCCACATGTTGGCCAAATGGGTCCTGTTAAGTGTGTCGCCATTTTGTGTGTGGACTGACCCTGCTTGAGTTGCTAACCCAACATGACAGGAGCAGCCCGCCACTTGGTTTTGCTCCTTGGTGAATCCCAACTATATTGATCTAAAAAGATACTACTCCCTCCATCTCGGTTTATAGGGCATGCATGAAGTTGTAGGTCATCCATTTGACCAACTAAATATGAGTTACTATGCCACAGAAAGTATATCATTGGATTCTTAATAGAATGTAGTTTCTAAACATATACTCTGTTCATCACATATATAGCCAGTTAAATTCTCAACCTAGAACGATGTGCATGCCCTATAAACCGATACAGAGGAAGTAGTAAAAATGAGGTGATTTTACCGAGTGGTGGGCGGGGGAGCAAGGCTTGTCATGCGGTCCCACATGTCATGATGTACCAAGGCGATGCGCGTCCCTCTTGAGGGAAAACAATGGCAGAAACAATACGTGGGTTTCTTGAAGGAGATGATGTCGAAGCGGATTCAGCGAAGTGTGAAATAATGGTTGCTTCGTCCATCTGGAAAGGTGCGGCATTGTGATTTGACGTCTCATTGCTCACTACTACTACTGGGGTGGTACAACTGGGTGATGCGGCTTGAAGCTACGTTGGTATTTCCCCAAAGAGGAAGGGATGATGCAACACAGCGACGGTAGGTATTTCCCTCAGTGATCAAACCAAGGTTATCGAACCAGTAGGAGAACCAAGCAACAACACGTAAGCGGCACAGTTGTCAATCCCTTCGGGTAACGTCGCCAGAAATTGGCAAACAGACGTGAATAAATTGTAGTAGATTGATAGATCGAAAGCCAAATAAAATAAATAAGAACAAATTGCAGAAAGGTATTTTGTATTTTTTGTTTAATAGATCTGAAAATAAAAGGCAAATAAAATAGACCGTGAAGGCAAATATATTAAAGAAGAGACCCGGGGGCCGTAGGTTTCACTAGTGGCTTCTCTTGAAAAAATAGCAAACGGTGGGTAAACAAATTACTGTTGGGCAATTGATAGAACTTCAAATAAATTAACATGACAATATCCAGGCAATGATCATTATATAGGCATCACGTCCAAGATTAGTAGACCGACTCCTGCCTCCATATGCTACTATTACTCCACACATCGACCGCTATCTAGCATGCATCTAGCGTATTAAGTTCATGGGGAAACAGAGTAATGCAATAAGAACGATGACATGATGTAGACAAGATCTATCTATGTAGAGATAAACCCCATCGTTTTATCCTTAGTAGCAACGATGCATACGTGTCTGTTCCCCTTCTGTCACTGGGATCAAGCACCGTAAGATCGAACCCACTACAAAGCACCTCTTCCCATTGCAAGATAAATAGATCAAGTTGGCCAAATAGAACCCAATTATTGGAGAAGAGATACGTGGCTATAAGCAATCATGCATATAAGAGATCAAAGAAGATTCAAATAACTTTCATGGATAAAAAGATATATCTGATCATAAACTCAAACTTCATCCGATCCCAACAAACACAACGCAAAAAGAGTTACATCATATGGATCTCCAAGAGACCATTGTATTGAGAATCTGTAGCGACCTGAACCAAATGGATCAAGTCTTTATGCTTAAGTGTGACCCCTGGATCGGTATGCTGACACACACAATAATCAAGGATTTATAACAGAGGTAAACCGCATGTATAAAGTAACGTGAAAACTATTACCTCAATCCAAATAGCAGAAGTAACAACAAGGTTGTGGATTCCCATCAACACCAACGAAAAAGTTGAGTGTAGAAATCATAACCCTAACATATCACTTACTCGTCGTAAGAATCCTGCAACATGAGACATTGCAGACACAAAGGGTCAGTACATTGAATGTACTGGCAAATTCATACCATAGGATAATGATGAATAATAGCTATCACTACATGCATATATGGCCGGTGGAAAGCTCTAAGTTTATTTTTGCATAAAGCCAATAATTCCCTACAACAAAGCAATATATTTTATTTAACTACAAATTTTGTTGAAAACATTGAGAATGGTAAATCCCCATCTCAATCCGAATTAAAAGTTAACAACCCAACAAATTAATTAAGTAGAGTGATGAGATCAACATGATAATCCAAGAACTAGATACTCAAAATGTCCATAACCAGGGAAACGACTAATCATGATTAGTTTGTACACTCTGCAGAGGTTTGCGCACTTTTCCCCATAAGACTCGATCTCCTCCGTTGTATTTCTCGCACTGCATGGTGTAAGAGAAAACGGATGACCGAGACACAGTCTTTCCAAAGAGGTCCCCTTAACCGCTATATAGGCTGGTACACCTACAATCCCCTACATCTGCTAGCCCATCATGGAAAGGTTTCCCACAACTTACTCAACTATGCTAGAGCCCATAATGGCTTGTGGCTACACATGGAAGTTTCTAGCCTGAATAATCTTATGATCCCTTTAAGCCTGGGTGGCGAACCACAGGATGATCACATGGATTCCCCGGGATCTCCTAGGACAACACTAGTATATCCCCAGGTGTCCGGGCAAGTCCACTGGTATATCCCCAGGGTGCCCCAACCAATCCACCCAGATGTGCATTAAAGTAGCCACCTTAAGTTAACCATTAATTAATAATCTCACATCTGTCATGGATACACTCAAACCCAATCCATGTCTAAGAGCATAGCATAGTAGTATAAGCATAACGTAGAAGTAACTCCCAAGGGTTTGATAATAAAAGGGCAATAGGTTGTACCTCATCAACTACTTCCCAATACCCACATTTTATCAATCCTACTCATGCAATGTTTGAGGGTGAAACTGAGGCATAAAAACTAGGTATGAAAGGGATATGATCAAAGTGTGAACTTGCCTTGTACAGTTGATGAAGATGATTTGCACTCATAACTCTTGATAGATCTACTCATCACACTCCGATGAATCTATCGTAAGCAAGCAATAGTAACCACACATAAGCAATCACTCAAAAGATCGGAAAGAACAAAGAAGATAATTCAGAAAACATCAAAACCAAGCAAATAACTCGTGCAACATAAAACAATTTCTAACAGTACCAAAATTATGTAAATTTGGCCTTATCGGAAACTTTAGGTCAAGAGCTTTGATTTTGCAAAAAGAATAAATTAAATCGGAGTTATAAAACTCAAGTTATGATGAAAAGAAGTTTGAATTCAAATCTATTTGAAATCAAATTTTAAATTTTCAAAAACACGTTCAAGTTGATTATCTGGATAGAGGGGATCATAACGAAGAAGTGGGCATTGGTTTCGTTGGATTTGGACAAACGAGTAGAAAGTTGTAGTCATTTGAAAACCAGGGGCTAATCTGTAAATAAAATTATTCACAGTTGGGTTCGTGGACAAAAATAAAAAGAAAAAGAAAAAAAACTAAATAACGAACGTTCGCTACCGAACGCTAAAGAACAAAAAATGTTCGGTAAAGAGGCTAACTAATGAACATTCACTAAATAAATAGGCTAAAAAAGAAAAATCGGGTTTTTACACAAAAACCAAAAAAACGATCTAGGGTTCGGCGGTTTTACCGGTTTGGTGCGAAAAACCAACGACGGCTCCGGTGAGGCGGAAAAATCCAGCGGCACTGGGTTAGCGGCGATGCGGGCAGCGGCTTCCTCCTCGGCGGCGGGGCAAGGCGCGGGCGGCTCCGACGCACGGCGCGACAGCGGATCGGCGGAGGCGGCGCGGCTAAGCAGCGGCGGCGGAGTCCAGCGATGGCTGTGGCGGCGAGATGCGGGGAGGAGAGGAGAGGCGGCGGGGCTTCGACTTTTAAGGAGAGGAGGGGGCCTCAGGTGTGTGGAGGAGGGGGCAAGGGAGGAGGAGTCCGGGCAGACTCAGCGGTGGTCTCCGCGTGCGGCAGAGGGACTCCTGCCCGGGGTCAGTGATGAGCGCGGCTGGGTTGGGTCGCGTCCTGTTGGGCCGGTCCAGTTCGTCGGCAAGACTTCTCTTCCTTTTTTTAAACAAACAGTAAAATGAAATAAAATCAAATAAAATAAAAATATATTATAGGCATATAATATGTCAAAAATTTCAGAAAAAGATTTTCTTCAACATGAATATTTTTCTAACATCAAATAAAATCCACAAAAATTAATAAATCAAAGAGTGCTACTGGTCTAATAAAACCCAGTAAAAACCATTTAAAAAAACTAAAATAATTTCAAATTTATTTCTCTCCAATTTTCTATTGTAGGGAATCATGTTACCCTATTTTCCATATATTTAATTTTTGGAGAAAAATAATTTGAAGAAAAACCAAATAACTCCAAATTGAAAATAATCGCCAAAGGGACTCTAAATTTGATTCTTTGAAACTCCCAACTCATATTTCATATGTTTTGAAGAAGTCATTTTACCTTCTATCATGAAAATCCGTGAGTTGCATAAAGTTTCAGAATTTGAAATATTTCCCAATGAAATTCAAATATTTTCAAAACCCCTTTTCATTTATTTAAATGGAAGAAGCCATGTCATCTTCTCTCTAGGGTTTTGTATTTGAGAAGAATTTGAATTCACAGAGATCCTAAAAGCAAAATGAAAGTTTGGGAAAGTCCTTTTATTCCCTCTCATTTAACTTTCAAAAAGTTTTCGAATTTCACTCCATCAATCACACAACAATCAAACAAACAAACAATCTATTTATTTAATATAACATTCCAAAATTTAGGATTTTGGGATGTTACAAACCTACCCCCCTTAAAATGAATCTCGTCCTCGAGATTCGGAGGGGCTAGCAAGAAATAGTTTAGGGTTTGGGGGCTTCTCAAAATCCATCGATCATCCCAGGGGGTCTGGGGTGATACCACCCTTAGAAGCATGGTTAATGTTCCATCAAAACTCATATACTTCATCCTTATTGTTGACGGTGTTGATCCTCTCAGATGTTCAGGATAATTTCTTCTCTGGGAACTTCCGGTACTGGCTTAACCTTTTTCGTCAATTCTTGTGTCCTTTCATCTTGGTAAGGTTCTTCTGTGACTGGGTCTTCTTAGCTGACGGGTCTGGCGCCAATACTAAACAACTATCGATATCTCATGGTGGTAAACCATTTATGGTTTCTCCTGTAGGAAATGGGTCTAGGTTGAACCTCACCGTATATCCTACGATTGGCAATAGCTGCCTTGTACAAGGGGAAAATTGTCATACCATTCTAAGATTCAAACAAGGTTTTGATCGTCGTCTCTCTACTATGGGTAAGTCACTCAGATTTACCATCCCGTACAGTAAGGCGAATAAAAAGAGTAAGTCAGTATGGTGATCAATCCATCCTGCACCCAAATCATTACCTTGTATATGGTTTAGCGAATCTCGCATTCTAAAACTCGGTCATCCTCACAAGCATTGCAGAATTTCACTTGTCCACGAACTGCATTCGGAATAATCCATTGATTCTGCAAGCCAAACAAACATCTATCGTTTCTTCACAACTCTCACGTTTTTGCGTTACTCCTATGAAATCATCGGTGGGTAAGGTCATAATCTCTTCCAGGGTTTTTCCTTCAGCAAGAGTGTGCTTGCTTCTTTGCAGGTCCTGGGGCCTATGGGTTATGGCCCATCTCATCACTTGTATTGAACTCATCATCGGGGCAACTGATCCTTATTCCAACATCTAGCTTCCTAGCATTCTTAATTCCATCCAATTGTACTGTCTCCCTTCCTTCTACTGGCACCAAAGTACTCATCATGGAGTTACAATTGCTCCATATTACCAACATTATACCTCCTTTATATCCAATAATACTTCATCCCTTCATATTCTTGGGATATCCCACATATCGAGACAAAACCCATACTTATTTCGTCCGAAATCCACTCCGTGGCATATCATTCTCCTTTCCATGGGTCAAGTGTCCTCACAGGGTACTACCACCCTTAAAATGCACAACTTCTTCCATAGACCATATTTCTCATATCCTCGAAAATGGTCAAAATCTCTCTTCATAGAGTAACTACTCATAAAATCCAAATCACTACCAATGATGCTCACTTCATTGATTCTCAAATGACTACAATCTCTTGCATTTCCATTACATGCCTCAACTTCTCAATATAAGAGAATTGTACCCACTACTACTACTACTACTACTACTACTATATTTCTTTTTCAACTCAACTATTTAGCACAAGCCTCATTCTCTTTGGGACAATCTCTGGCAAAGTGCCCTGCTTCATTACAATGAAAACATATTACTTCTGACAAGTCTCAAGGTTTTCCTTTTGGGCAACCGCTGAAGTAGTGTCCCGACTCCTTGCACCTGAAATAGGTGATATGACTTAGGCCCTTCCTGGAATCCAATCTACTTCTCTTCCTGGAATTCTCCGTTCCAATAAGGGCTTCTATTTCTTGTGGGTCATACTCTACTTCCAATGTCGGGAATTCTACTAGATCTCCCTTCAGGCAATTCTGGGAGATGTGTCCTTCTTTTCCACATGAATAGCACGACTTGGTGCGTGGTTTAATTGGTCTGCTTCGGGTGTGTCCTCCACCTCTTCCTTTATCACTAGTTCTTCTAAAATTTCCATGAGGGCTCCTTTCATTGCTTCTTTCTTCCGCTGGATGGTTCTTTGTACCATGGGGTAAATGTGACACTGAGCAGGGTAGTGGGTAGTCCCTTCACACAAGAAAAAGGTAATCTTCCTAGTTGGGAATTCTTCATCTAGGTGACTTTCTTCACAATGGGCGCATCCATCCTTGTGTTCTTTATGGTTGTGTCATATTTCTCCACAGAGATTGCATGCAAACGTTTCCTCATATCATTTCCATAAAGCTCAATTTCTGGGACAAAAGACGAGACTTTAGTATAGTCAACTTAAATTCTTTCCAAGTGGTCACTCCTTGCCATCCATTGACGGTTTGGTACATCCTCCACCAAGTAGCAGCACCTCTTTCAAAGCACTTAAGAGCATGCTGGCCATATCCTTTCCGGCTATAGTGTTATTCTCCATATGATCTTCCATGTTCTGAATCCATCGGTCTATCTCCAATTGACTTATCGGTCTCGGGAATGTGAGTTCATCTCCATTCATCCTCTATTGGGTCCATGGGTTTTGGGGTGGGATAAGGAAGATAGAGAGGGATGCACACAATACAAACAATGGTTTTGAAAAGATAGATTTTATCTGTGGCTGTCGGAAAAACATCAAACAAATGACATCTCACAAACATCGCATCTAACATAGGCATATAACAGGGGTTGGGTCTTCTAATGGTCAATAAATCTTCAATGTCGTCAAACTCTTCGGCCTTGTTCATGTCTCCAATGGCTTCTTCCGATCGTGCTTGTCCTTCTCAAGTTCTCTTGCCAGATCATCTCTGTTGACGTGAAGTCTCTCGTGGCGTCCTTTAAGAGTTGCGTTCCAAACTTCTGGATTTCAACATCCTTGGCATGAACCATGGTCCTATTGTCCTTCAGTTCCTAACGAATCTCTGGTATCTTGAGGTTTTGCTCCTCCAACTTGGCTACTTTTAACTTTGGGTCCCGTTCTTCATGAAATGCTTCCTTGTCAAATACAGTTTCCTGGAGGTCCATCTTAAAATTCTTGATGTAATACTCCAGATCCTGGCGATACACTTGCTAAGGTTAAATCCGCATCCTTTGCTGACAGATGCTCCATCAGCCTTCTACCATCCAATCATTCCGAAGAAATGTATGTTTAACTCAGCACAGTGACCATAGTATCAGTGGTGATGACATCACGGATAACCGTGTTTCTGCCCTTGTCATTGCCATGAGCTATCTTCCATAATTGATATCTCTTGCCTTAGGTTTTTCTTGACAAAAACTTCGAGTTTTTAACTCTCCATGTTCCGGTCTTTCTCCGACACACCTTGATCTCGGGTATTGACAGCTTCAATAGTCTTCCAAGTTCCATAAGGGTAATCTTCCTAGGTCATACAAATCTAGGAATTCTTCAGAGCCTTCAAATTCTCCTAGTATTCGGAGTCTCCAACCGTTGTAGTTTCCATTATTATAATGCACGGTAAAATCCTCTTCATTCCGAAATGGTCTTAGTTGTCCGATATCTTGTACTTCTTGGAGTGGTCTCATCAGTCAAATCCTCGTTTGGTCAAAAGGGGAAAGGGGTATAGTCTAACTAAAAGGAAATATTTGATAAAGCTTAGAAGAGAAGAGAGGTAAAAGATACTTTTGAAAATAAAGTTTTAGAAAAAAAGATCTTTCCTATGGGCATGCCATTTTCTAGGGTTCACATCCTACAGTCAACATGTGCTCTGATACCATCTTGTAGTGACTCGACCCGAACGTATCAAGTCTCTGTGCTTAAGTGTCATCCCTGGATCGGTATGCTAACACACATAGTACTCGAGGATTTATAACAGAGGTAAATCACATGTATAAAGTAATGTAAAAACTATTACCTCAATCCAAATAGCGGAAGTAACAACAAGGTTGTGGATTCCCATCAACACCAATAGCAAAGTTGAGTGTAGAAATCGTAACCCTAACATATCACTTACTCGTCGTAAGAATCCTGCAACATGAGACGTTGCATCCATAAAGGGTCAGTACATTGAATGTACTGGCAAATTTACACCATAGGATAATGATTTATAATAGCTATCACTACATGCATATATGGCTGGTGGAAAGCTCTAAGTTTATTTTTGCATAAAGCCAATTTTTCCCTACAACAAAGGAATATATTTTATTTAAGTACAAAGTTTGTTGAAAACATTGAGAATGGTAAATCCCCATCTCAATCTCAATTAAAAGTTAACAACCCAACAAATTAATTAAGTAGAGTGATGAGATCAACATGATAATCCAAGAACCAGATACTCAAAATGTCCATAACCGCGGACATGGCTAATCATGATTAGTTTGTACACTCTGCAGAGGTTTGCACACTTTTCCCCACAAGACTCGATCTCCTCCATTGTATTTCTCGCACTACATGGTGTTTGAGAAACGGATGACCGAGACACAGTCTTTTCGAAGAGGTCCCCTTAACCGATAGACAGGCTGGTACACCTACAATCCCCTACATCTGCTAGCACATCATGGAAAGGTTTCACACAACTTACTCAACTATCCCAGAGCCCATAATGGCTTATGGCTGTACACGAAAGTTTCTACCCTGAATAATCTTCTGATCCCTTTGAGCCTGGGTGGCGAACCATAGGATGATCACACGGGTCCCCCGGGATCTCCTAGGACAACACTAGTATATCCCCAGGTTTCCGCGCAAGGCCACTGGTATATCCCAGGGTGCCCCAACCAATCCACCCAGATATGTATTAAAGTAGCCACCTTAAGTTAACCATTAATTAATAATCTCACATATGTCATGGATACACTCAAACCCAATCCACGTCTACGAGCATAGCATAGTAGTATAAGCATAACGTAGAAGTAACTCCCAAGGGTTTGATAATAAAAGGGCAATAGGTTCTACCTCATCAACTACTTCCCAATACCCACATGTTATCAATCCTACTCATGCAATGTTCGAGTGTGAAACTGATGCATAAAAATTGGGTATGAAAAGGATATAATTAAAGTGTGAACTTGCCTTATATAGTTGATGAAGATGATTCGCACTCATAACTCTTGATAGATCTACTCGTCACACTCCAATGAGTCTATCGTAAGCAAGCAATAGTAACCACACATAAGCAATCACTCAAAAGATCAGAAAGAACGAAGAAGACAATTCAGAAAACATCAAAACCAAGAAAATAACTCATGCAACATAAAACAATTTCTAACATTACCAAAATTATGTGAATTTGGCCTTACATAAAGTTTAGGTCAACAGCTTCGATTTTGCAAAAAGAATCAATTAAATCGGAGTTATAAAACTCAAGTTATGATTAAAAGAAGTTTGAATTCAAATCTGTTTGAAATCAAATTTAAATTTTCAAAAACACGTTCAAGTGGATTATCTGGATAGAGGGGATCATAATGAAGAAGTGGGCATTGGTTTTGTTGGATTTGGACAAACGAGTAGAAAGTTGTAGTCGTTTGAAAACCAAGTGCTAATCTGTAAATAAAAATATTCACGGTTGGGTCCCTGGCCGAAAAAAAGAAAAAGAAAAAAAACTAAATAATGAACGTTCGCTACCAACGCGAAAGAACGAAAAATTGTTCGGTAAAGAGGCTAGCTAATGCACGTTCACTAAATAAATAGGCTGAAAAAGAAAAACCGGTTTTGAAGAAAAACCAAAAAAACCGATCTAGGGTTCGGCGGTTTTACCGGTTCGAATGGTTTGGTGCCAAAAACCAAAGGCGGCTCCGGTGAGGCTGCATGCTCCGGTGGCACGGGGCTAGCAGCGACGCGGGCAGCGGCGGGCGGCGGCTTCTTCCTCGACGGCAGGGCAAGGCGTGGCGCGACAGCAAATCGGCAGAAGTGGCGCGGCTAAGCAGCGGCGGCGGAGTCCGGCGATGGCGGCGGCTGCGGCGGCGACGTGTAGCGCGGGCCGCTATCACGACCGGTTTTCCAATAAAAATGTTTATTGAGAAACCAATCTTTTGAGTCCAGTATAAGGAAAATCCTCCTTACCGTAGACAAATTCTTGATACAATAAGCCAGTAGCATAAAATATATTACAGGGTCGAGCTACGGTTGCTCAACCAAATTATTACAAGCACGCCAATAATTATACATAATGGTGGACATGACACAGTGGTGTGGAGGCATACTACTGACTCGAGGATAGGGTGATGGTGAAAAAACACAGCGGGGAGTGAGATACATGACTCTAAAACTGGCATCTCATCGAGCGTCGAGGTGAGGCTCGATGAATTTATTTGGTAGCGGAAGCGGATATAATACAGTGACCAAATCCAGGGTCGCACGAGACTGACTGGGATTCCTCTAGGCGCCGGACTCGCTATCAAATTCTTCATCCATGAGATCGCCTTCGTTAGCATCTGGCCAAATCAACAAGCCAGGTGAGTACTTTGAAAGTACTCGCAAGACAGTTCGGACGTAAGATATAACAAATGCATGCATGGATGAGTCATAATTAATTTTTAACAGTGGCACATTAATTCATAAAAACAAGACAGGTAAAAAGGGGGTCGGCGGTAGTCCGCTCGAAAACCCAACAAAATAACTGTAAACCCAATCAGGCGTCTGAAGCGACACCTCGATAGGAGGATGAATAAATAAAGCACGCCGCAGTCAGGCGTCTAGGCGACACCACATAAAGGGCTTTAAAAGAAATGCCACAGTCGGGCGTCTGAGCGACGCCACATAAAGGGCTTCAAAAGAAATGCCACAGTCGGGCGTTTGAGCGACGCCACATAAAGGGGATTTAAAAGAAATGCCACAGTCGGACATCTGAGCGACATCACAGAAAGGGCTTTTATTGAAAGTAAATAATAACAATGCCACAGTTGGACGTCTGAGCGACATCACAGAAAGGGCTTTTATTGAAAGTAAATAATAACAATGCCACAGTCGGACGTCTGAGCGACATCACAGAAAATGGCTTTTATTCACAAGTAAATAATACTCATAATAAATATTCAATTCATGAGAATAAACGGGTTAGTCCATCCACAGGAATAAACATTTAGCCGGACTTAGCACTCATGTGATTCACCGGAGTCTCTGTCATCAAAACTGACATTTGGTCAGGATAAGATAATACCGAACTTGGACATGGAATAGATGATTCAAAGGAATATATGACTCTGCAGAGTTTGTACAAAAATTTTCCCACAGCCAGCGGATTTCCGTAGTCACGAAGGACTAGTTCCGTTTACGGTATTTCGGAAGAAAACACAGCTAACCAGTACACACCCATCCTACCTCTCGATGCTAGGAATCACCCTAGACATCATCCAAGAAAAACTTTTGAGACGGGGAGATCACAATCTCGAATAGCATGGGATCAAATTTATATACGCGCGCTCTAAGGGGTGCCCCCCTCTCGGTCCCAACCGGAAACACCCATGTCCCCTGACCGGATGACTGGCTTTAATCCAGGGCCATGGAACCATCATCACGGCCTCTCCTTTTTGGTGTGTACCAGGAAAGCGGTTTACAACTTACTAAGCCATATTCCTTGCGGAAAACATGTGGTAGTACAAGGAAGGAAGAATGGAAGGAACTGGAATGATACGGGTTGACACTGAAGTCATATAGCCTGGCATAAGACTGGCATGCTACAACACTGCCATCTTACCCATCCTCATGCCAACACATGGCCATGCATACTCACATCCATCCACTCATGGATTTTCGAAACTCACTTGCCTCATCATTGCTTGTAACATGACATTCGCCGGTATGTTCATCAACATGCCATAAACTACTTAATGCAAACATGCCAAAACAATCATCATATCAAAAGTTCAAACATGCTTGTCTGGTTCAGAGTAGTCGGGGCCTAGCTCGGTGAAGTTCGCAGTCCCGTCACCTCCTTCGGTATCTATGGTATAAAGAAAATATACGCGCTATCGTGAATACCGTGAGGTGCACAAAAATAATTACAATTACTTTTCAAATAAATATGATAAAACACTAGACAAAAATATGAAGAGGACAGAAAAAGAATCATTCAAAAATCCCTTTCTGTTAAAAAGTTATAAGGGTTTTAGTCCAGGGACTCATCTGTAATGAAACAGAAAGTTCCCAGGGGCTAGCTTACAAAAACAGAAAACGACTCGAATAAGAATGCGCCGGCCCAGCGGGAAAGCGCATTTGGCAGAAGACGTTTTCAAAAAACATTTCGCTTAGAAGGGATAGACAGGCTGACAGGCGGGTCCCACCCATCGGGTCTGAATATTGAAACTGGGCGGCAGAGTTCGACGGTGCCCGAGAACCGCGATGGTCGCCGGCGGCGATCCACGGCGAGGCAGGGAGATCGGAGAGTACCTCCGTGTTCAGGGCGACATTCCGCGTCGGTTGGTGGTGGTGGTGGTCGCCGGCGAGTACCACGTCGACGGCGAGCCTTACTCCGGCGGACGGCGGTTCGGGTGGTCGAGGGCCTCGTCGGAGAGAGCTACGAAGGCCAAATTGACGCTGGGGTTAGCTTACTGGGTGCTAGAGGAGGCTATAGACGAGATTTGGGCGCCGGGGACGGCCTCACCGGAGCGAATCGAGCTGGTGGCCGAGGCGGATCGGGGCGGCCGGAGTTGGGGGAGGAGACCTCCTCGAGGTCCTCCTAGTGGCCTGGCGGGGCTTTGGTGAGGTTTAGTGGTGGTGCGTGCTCAAGGGTGAGCTTGGGAGCCCTTTTTATAGGCGGTCCGAGGCGGTGGCCGAGAACGGGGTTCTCCGGCGAAGTTTACAGCGGCGCAGGGCATTGGTCGGGGAGGTTTAGGGGTTGAGCGCCGTCGTGGGGGTTCACTGGGTTTGTTTAGGTGCTAAACGATCCAGGATTGGGTGCTTTGGGCGAGCTCGACGGAACGGGGCGGCGCAGGCCCGTCGGTGGCAGGGAGCATGTTCCGTTCTTGCCGGGCCACGGCGATGGTGCCACGGGCGTGCGCTGGCATGCATGAGCCACGCGTAGAGCTAGGGAGCAAAGGGCGGCGCGGAACGGCGTTATGCTGCCGTTCTGCTACTTGTCGGCCTCTACAGTGGTTCGGCCGCCGCAAGACATGCCGGCGCGAGCGGCTCAGGGCGCCACCGACGCCAGGAAGACGCCAAGCGCGCGTGCGGGGTGCTAGCCAGGGAGAAGGGGCCGCGTGCAACGCGCCAAGCGCACTGTGGACAGGTGACCGATCACTGACGAAGAAACGACGCTGCAACTCTGAACTTTCTGAATTTTTCTGAAAGTCTACGGAAACAGTGCCGACCAAGTGTTCGACGAAATGATTTTGGCATGAGGGAGGCTCTGCTTGAGCTGATTTTTGGTGGAGTGGCCTCTCATTGCACCAGGAGGCTGCCTGAATTTTTGTGGAATTTTTAGAGAAGTGTAGATATGAATTTCATCAAATTTGTCAAATCTGGTCCAAACTTGCAGTGAGTGAAATTTGAAATTTTTGAAAAGAAGAAGAGTGGATCAAGATGGTTCTAGGTTGTGTGTACTAAAGACAATCCAGGGAAGTTGGTTTGGGATAACAACTCAAAGGCAATGTGGTACTTGCTTTGAAAATCACTTAAGCTCAAAATAATGGGCAGAAATGATTTGAGAGATCAAATAATTGAAAAAAAATCCAAAACTTGTTTGGACTTGTTGAGACAGAGAATTTAAATTGCTCAAAGGTGGAGGGAGGGAGTTTGAGAAGATTTACTATAGGAGACATGGTAAAACCATGGGTGGTTTTCAAGATAAGAAAAACCTAAAAATTCATAGAGTTCTTTTTATAAGAAAAAGAATAATCTCCAAAAATATACTTTGAGAAGGGAACCATTAGAGAAAGAGTTTTAAATGATCAAACACCATAGTTTGAAGAGGATACAAAAATAAAATTCCTTGCCAAAGAAGTTTTTTTTAAGAGGAAGGTTTTCTGAAAAAAAAATTAATGGCCTCTTTTAAAAAACCAACAAAGTTTTTGCTGAAAAACCAAATAAAAAATCTTGGAGTGTCACAACACCTACCCCCTTAGGAAAAATCTCGTCCCCGAGATTTCAGCTGATCCTTAAATAAGTGTGGATGCTCTGTCTGAAGGAAATCCTCCCTTTCCCAGGTTGCTTCACTTTCGGTGTGATTGCTCCACTGAACTCTGAAAAACTTGATGGTTTTCTGTCGGGTCTTCCTTTCAGACTCCTCTAATATTTTTACTGGGCGTTCTCGATAGGTGAGGTCTGGTTGCACGTCAATGTTCTCATGGTATACTTGTTTCTCTGGTTTGCTTACGCACTTCCTTAATTGAGAGACGTGGAACACGTCGTGGATGTCGGACAATTCTTCGGGTAAGTCTAGCTGGTAGGCTACAGTGCCTCTTCGTGCCACTATGCAGAATGGTCCAATGAATCTTGGTGCTAACTTCCCCTTAATCTTAAACCGTTGCAGTCCCCTCATAGGTGATACTCGTAGGTACACAAATTCACCGGGTTCAAAATTGATCCCACGATGTTTCTGATCGTAATAACTCTTCTGTTGGCTTTGAGCGGTCTTGAGTCGGTCCCTGATTAGCTTGACTTTTTCCTCGGCTTCTTTGAGCATGTCTGGGCCGAAGATATGACTGTCTCCGGTCTCTGACCAATTTAGCGGGGTACGACATCTCCGTCTGTACAGAGCTTCAAATGGTACCATTTGCAGGCTGGCCTGGTAACTGTTGTTGTATGCGAACTCGGCATATGGCAGGCTTTCTTCCCAACTGGTTCCATAGGTGAGGACACATGCTCTCAGCATGCCTTCTAAAATTTGGTTTACGCGTTCAGTCTGTCCATCAGTCTGGGGATGGTAGGCTGTACTGAAGGCCAGTTGAGTTCCCAGAGCCTGTTGTAAATGATCCCAGAATCTGGAGACGAACTGAGTGCCTCTGTCGGATATTATAGTCTTCGGGACTCCATGCAGACAAACTATACGAGAGAGATAAATCCTGGCAAGCCTCTGAGTGTTGTAGGTTGTCTTCACGGGAATCAAATGTGCCACCTTGGTTAATCTATCGGTGATGACCCATATGGCATCATTCCTGTGTCGTGACCGAGGTAGTCCGACAATGAAATCCATCCCTATTTCATCCCATTTCCACTCAGGTATTTTGTTTGGTTGCAGAAGTCCGGCTGGTTTTTGATGCTCAACTTTTATGCGTTGACAAGAATCGCAACATGCAACGAATGTGGCTATGTCCCTCTTCATACCGTGCCACCAAAATCTTTCCTGAATATCCTTATACATTTTGGTTCCTCCAGGGTGGATTGAATATGGGGCGGTGTGGGCTTCAGCTAGAATTTGCTGTTTGAGGTCCTCTATGTTTGGCACGCAGAGTCTGTCTCCGTACCATAATATTCCATCATCGCCTATGACGAACTCCGAGGCGTTGCCCATACTCACCTTTCTTTTAATTCCTTCAATGTTGGGGTGACCAGGCTGAGCTTCTTTAATTCTTTCCACAAGGTCGGGCTTTATTTCCAAGTTTGATATGGTGCCTTCCGCGATCATTAACAAGTTGAGTTTGGCAAATTCTTGTTGGAATTCAGGTCTCAAGCTTTGCAGACTATTTTCGTTGGAGCTGGGGTTTCGACTAAGAGCATCGGCCACTACATTTGCTTTCCCTGGATGATAGTGGATACCAACATCATAATCCTTTACCAATTCCAACCAGCGTCGTTGCCGTAAGTTTTGTTCTGGCTTTGTGAAAATATATTTGAGACTTTTATGGTCCGTGTATATTTCACATCGATTCCCAAGTAAGAAATGCCTCCATTCCTTAAGTGCATGAATGACTGCTGCCATTTCTAAGTCATGAGTGGGATAATTTTCCTCATGCTTGCGAAGTTGCCTTGAAGCGTATGCGACAACCTTGCCTTCTTGCATCAACACGCACCCGAGGCCTTTTCGGTATGCGTCACAATATACTTCAAAATTCTTGTGTATGTCTGGCACAATTAATACTGGTGCTATCGTTAATTTCCGTTTTAGCTCTTGGAAACTTTTCTCGCAGGCTTCTGTCCATTCAAACTTCTTGTCCTTCTTGAGTAACTGCGTCATTGGCTTGGCCAGGGTGGAGAGTCCTTCAATAAATCTGCGATAATATCCTGCCATTCCCAAGAAACTTCGTATGTCCGTTACGCTGGCTGGTGACTTCCAGCCAAGTATGGCCCTGACTTTCTCCGGGTCCACTGCGATACCGTCTTGGGTCAGCACGTGACCTAGAAAGCCTACTTGTCTTAGCCAAAATTCGCACTTGCTGAACTTGGCATACAATTAGTGTTTCCTTAGTTCTCCTAGCACAATCCTGAGATGTTCCGCGTGCTCTTCTGGTGTCTTGGAGTATATCAAAATATCGTCGATAAATACCACAATGAACTTGTCCATAAACTTCATAAATACTTTGTTCATGAGGTGAACAAAATATGAGGGGGCGTTCGTTAATCCAAAAGGCATAACTGTGAACTCATATAGTCCATATCTGGAGGTGAAGGCTGTTTTGGGGATATCTTCTGTTCGCACTTTTAATTGATGGTATCTTGACCTTAAGTCAATCTTTGAGAATACCTTGGCCTGAGCGAGCTGATCAAATAAATCATTTACCCATGGCATCGGGTATTTGTTCTTGACTGTGACCATGTTAAGTGCTCGGTAGTCTATGCACAATCTCAGTGTTCCATCCTTCTTTTTGGCAAATAAAATTGGTGATCCCCAAGGTGAAGAGCTGGCTCGAATGTATCCCTTGTCCAGCAATTCCTTTATTTGTTTCTTCAACTCAATCAACTCAGATGGTGCCATTCTATATGGTTCCTTGTATATGGGGGTGGTTCCTGGTGCTAGCTCAATGCTGAATTCTATCTCTCGGTCTGGTGGCATGCCTGGTAGTTCTTCGGGAAATACGTCTGGAAATTCACATACTACCGGAACCTTGTTTAGCTCGGAAACGTCCACCTTATTCAATCTCGGCTGTCGGGCTATTTTTCTTTCTTTGGCTGATACTTTTATTGTCTTCCCGTGGTGGTGTGTGAGAATTACGGTCCGGTTGAAACAGTCAATAAAACCTTTGTTGGTGGTTAACCAGTCCATCCCTAGGATGACATCCAGTCCTTTATTTTCCAACACAATAAGATTGGCGTGAAATTTCAATCCTTCGAACTCAATAACCACATTCTGACAGTAACTCTGAGTAACTTGCTGAATCCCAGGGGACTTGATGATCATGGATTTTTCTAAAGGAAACATCGAAAAATTATTTTGCAAAGCAAAACTTTTCGAAATGAATGAGTGAGAAGCTCCAGAATCAAACAAAACCGTTGCAGGATTTGTGTTGACAGGAAACGTACCGAGTACGATATCTGGAGCGTTTTGTGCTTCTTCTTTGGCCACGTGGTTTAGATGACCCTTCCTGTGGTTGTTGTTGGGGTTGAAATTGTTGCGCTTGGGCGCGGAATTAGTTCCACCGTTGTTTGGCTTCGGGGTTGAGTTCCTTGGCTTGGGGCACTGTTTGGCATAGTGCCCTTCTTCTCCACAAGCGTAGAAAGTAACGCCTGGGCGATACGTGAACTCCTTGTCCCTTGCATGGAAATTCTTGGTTGGGCGTGAGACGTTTGTCGTAGGCTTGTGTGTCCCACCCTTCTGAAAATCTGCCTTGCTTCGGTGGTTGCGTGCAAGAGTAGTCTGGTCTCTTTTTCGCTTGCGGAAATCCTCCAAGCTACGTCTCTCATTTTCCAGAGTAATGGCTTTGTCCACTAGAGTCTTAAAATCTGGAAAAGTGTGCACGACCAGTTGGCATTTAAGCACGGGCGCCAGATCGTCAAGGAATTTCTCCATCTTCTTGCTTTCAGTCATACGTTCTTCATTGGCGTAGCGAGACAATAGAGTGAATTGACTGTTGTATTCTGACACTATCATGTTCCTTTGTCTGAGGTCATTGAACTCTCTCTTCTTGATTTTCATAATACTTTTAGGAATGTGTGCACCACGGAAACCTTCCTTGAAATCATCCCAGGTTATATCATTTTCGTTGGGGTGCATGTGCAGAAAATTCTCCCACCAGGATGCAGCTGCTCCTGTGAGATAGTGCGGAGCATATAGTACTTTCTCGAGATCTAAACATTTTGCAATAATTAATTTTCTCTCCATATCTCGAAGCCAATCCTCGGCTTCAAGAGGCTTGTCAGTATGAGAAAATGTTTGGGGACGTGTCTTCTGTAGCTCAGATAACTTGGAATGCTGCTGATACTGTCCATGGTGATTTCCCATGTTGATGACTTGGTTCATCATTTCCCGATGTTGTTGCTGACTCTGCTCATAAAGGCGACACATTTGTGAAAGTGCCGATTCACTGCCCTGTTGGCTTGATTGTCCCTGAGTGAACTCATTGCTGGGTTGTGTATCATAATTTTCCTCTGGTGGAGTTGGCATGGACCGAGTCCAAGGACGAGACATTTTTCACTCTGGGGATATATTTTGTAAAACCCATAAGAAAAGTGGAAAGAGTCACAAAAACAATTCCATAAATGCATAAAGCTGGCAAATAAAATTAAATAACCAAGTTTACTTAAGAAAAACAAATCGATTTGCGCGCGGAGAAGGACTGCTCATTACATATCTTACACGCAGACAGTAATTATACAATACATCACTCAGGATATGCGTACATATTCCTGACATGTTATTTATGGCTAGTGCACTCCTCCAGATCCTACATGATGCGCAAACAGGCTACTTCTCACAACTTATGTACATATAAACATATCATACAAAGCGGTACATTGCATGGCGGCTAAGCGTACTCAGGCGGAGATGTTGGCGACCTCCTTTGCCCTGCCGAGGGTGAGGCGTAGCGAGGCTGGGGACTCGACTTCCTCCTCGCTAATAGGCTCCATACGTGTAGTGTTGCGCCGAGTAGATGGAGCGGGTGCCAGGGGCGGAACAACACGGACAGGAGTGGGCGCGCAGGGTGGTGCAGTGCGCGCTGGAGTGGGTGCAATGACTTGGTTGAATTCTTCGGTAGAAGGCAGGCGACGAGTAGGTGCATAAGATGCTGAGGACGAGACAAAAGTCAGTGGCGGTGCGGTGGGCAGGAGCTCCCTCCTGTTGGCAGCACAGCCATGGACTGAGTCCATGTGGCAGCTACGAAGTCGTCCACCAGGTTGTCGAAGGCTGCCTCCAGGGCCCAGAGATACTCAATAAGCATCTCAAAAGCCTCGTCTCGTTCTCCTCTGGGGTCGGAGAATGCGTAGTGACAGGTGTAAGGCACATGGCATGGAAGATAACGGTAACGACGAGTCTTCATGACGGGGAGGACATCCCTGAGACGAGCTATCGCCTCGCGGGCTGCCATCTGCATAGCATGCCTCTCCATAGGCATGGCTCTTCCCAAGAACCGGAAGCGGCATAACTCACCACGCCCTCCCTTGAACTGCACCGCGGCCTGGTGCATGGTCAGACTGTCGTTGACTCGGTGCTGGCAGAGTGTGAAGACTGGGCGCACAGATGGCCCCATCGTGACCTGAACGATGAAGGAAAGAAGCTTGACGAACCCATCGGGCACGTTGGCGAAGGTCTGAGACTCGCAGCTGTTGTCGGCCGTCTACAAAAGTAGGCAAAAATTCTGAATGGCCAGATCATAAATTTATGCTGAATGTCAGAAATGACTACAATTGCAGAAAAATATAAATTGGCTCTATCATGCTAATAATCAATTAGCGATCGCACCTAGTGGCTTCCTACAGTCAGCCTGGCTCTGGTACCAAGCTTGTCACGACCGGTTTTCCAATAAAAATGTTTATTGAGAAGCCAATCTTTTGAGTCCAGTATAAGGAAAATCCTCCTTACCGGTAGACAAATTCTTGATACAATAAGCCAGTAGCATAAAATATATTACAGGGTCGAGCTACGGTTGCTCAACCAAATTATTACAAGCACGCCAATAATTATACATAGTGGCGGACATGACACAGTGATGTGGAGGCATACTACTGACTCGAGGATAGGGTGGTGGTGAAAAAACACAGCGGGGAGTGAGATACATGACTCTAAAACTGGCATCTCATCGAGTGTCGAGGTGAGGCTCGATGAATTTATTTGGTAGCGGAAGCGGATATAATACAGTGACCAAATCCAGGGTCGCACGAGACTGACTGGGATTCCTCTAGGCGTCGGACTCGCTATCAAATTCTTCATCCATGAGATCGCCTTCGTCAGCATCAGGCCAAATCAACAAGCCAGGTGAGTACTTTGAAAGTACTCGCAAGACAGTTCGGACGTAAGATATAACAAATGCATGCATGGATGAGTCATAATTAATTTTTAACAGTGGCACATTAATTCATAAAAACAAGACAGGTAAAAAGGGGGTCGGCGGTAGTCCACTCGAAAACCCAACAAAATAACTGTAAACCCAATCGGGTGTCTGAAGCGACACCTCGATAGGAGGATGAATAAATAAAGCACGCCGCAGTCGGGCGTCTAGGCGACACCACATAAAGGGCTTTAAAAGAAATGCCACAGTCGGGCGTCTGAGCGACGCCACATAAAGGGCTTCAAACGAAATGCCACAGTCAGGCGTCTGAGCGACGCCACATAAAGGGGCTTCAAAAGAAATGCCACAGTCAGACATCTGAGCGACATCACAGAAAGGGCTTTTATTGAAAGTAAATAATAACAATGCCACAGTCGGACGTCTGAGCGACATCACAGAAAGGGCTTTTATTGAAAGTAAATAATAACAATGCCACAGTCGGACGTCTGAGCGACATCACAGAAAAGGGCTTTTATTCACAAGTAAATAATACTCATAATAAATATTCAATTCATGAGAATAAACGGGTTAGTCCATCCACGGGAATAAACATTTAACCTGACTTAGCACTCATGTGATTCACCGGAGTCTCTGTCATCAAAACTGACATTTGGTCAGGATAAGATAATACCAAACTTGGACATGGAATAGATGATTCAAAGGAATATATGACTCTGCAGAGTTTGTACAAAAAATTTCCCACAGCCAACGGATTTCCATAGTCACGAAGGACTAGTTCCGTTTACGGTATTTCGGAAGAAAACACAGCTAACCAGTACACAGCCATCCTACCTCTCGATGCTAGGAATCACCCTAGACATCGTCCAAGAAAAACTTTTGAGACGAGGAGATCACAATCTCGAATAGCATGGGATCAAATTTATATACGCGCGCTCTAAGGGGTGCCCCCCTCTCGGTCCCAACCGGAAACACCCATGCCCCCTGACCGGATGACTGGCTTTAATCCAGGGCCATGGAACCATCATCACGGCCTCTCCTTTTTGGTGTGTACCAGGAAAGCGGTTTACAACTTACTAAGCCATATTCCTTGCGGAAAACATGTGGTAGTACAAGGAAGGAAGAATGGAAGGAACTGGAATGATACGGGTTGATACTGAAGTCATATAGCCTGGCATAAGACTGGCATGCTACAACACTGCGATCTTACCCATCCTCATGCCAACACATGGCCATGCATACTCACATCCATCCACTCATGGATTTTCGAAACTCACTTGCCTCATCATTGCTTGTAACATGACATTCGTCGGTATGTTCATCAACATGCCATAAACTACTTAATGCAAACATGCCAAAACAATCATCATATCAAAAGTTCAAACATGCTTGCCTGGTTCAGAGTAGTCGGAGCCTAGCTCGGTGAAGTTCGGGGTCCCGTCACCTCCTTCGGTATCTATGGTATAAAGAAAATATACGCGCTATCGTGAATACCGTGAGGTGCAAAAAAATTATTCCAATTATTTTTCAAATAAATATGATAAAAAACTAGACAAAAATTTGAAGAGGACAGAAAAAGAATCATTCAAAAATTCCTTTCTGTTAAAAAGGTATAAGGGTTTTAGTCCAGGGACTCATCTGTAATAAAACAGAAAGTTCCCAGGGGCTAGCTTACAAAAACAGAAAACGACTCGAATAAGAATGCGCCGGCCCAGCGGGAAAGCGCATTTGGTAGAAGACGTTTTCAGAAAACGTTTCGCTTAGAAGGGATAGAGAGGCTGACAGGCGGGTCCCGCCCGTCAGGTTTGAATATTGAAACGGGGCGGCAGAGTTCGACGGTGCCCGAGAGTCGCGATGGTCGCCAGCGGCGATCCACGGCGAGGCAGGGAGATCGGAGAGTACCTCCGTGTTCAGGGCGCCATTCCGCGTCGGTTGGTGGTGGTGGTGGTCGCCGGCGAATACCACGTCGACGGCGAGCCTTACTCCGGCGGACGACGGTTCGGGTGGTCGAGGGCCTCGTCGGAGAGAGCTGCGAAGGCCAAATTGACGCTGGGGTTAGCTTACTGGGTGCTAGAGGAGGCTATAGACGAGATTTGGGCGGCGGGGACGGCCTCACCGGAGCGAATTGAGATGGTGGCTGACGCGGATTGGGGCGGCCGGAGTTGGGGGAGGAGACCTCCTCTAGGTCCTCCTAGTGGCCTGGCGGGGCTTTGGTGAGGTGTAGTGGTGGTGCGTGCTCGAGGGTGAGCTCGGGAGCCCTTTTTATAGGCGGTCCGAGGCGGTGGCCGAGAACGGGGTTCTCCGGCGAAGTTTACGGTGGCGCAGGGCATTGGTCGGGGAGGTTTAGGGGTTGAGCGCCGTCGTGGGGGTTCACTGGGTCTGTTTAGGTGCTAAACGATCCAGGATTGGGTGCTTTGGGCGACCTCGACGGAACGGGGCGGCGCGGGCCCGTCGGCGGTAGGGAGCACGTTCCGTGCTTGCCGGGCCACGGCGACGGTGCCACGGGCGTGCGCTGGCATGCATGAGCCACGCGTGGAGCTAGGGAGCAAAGGGCGGCGTGGAACGGCGTTATGTCGCCGTTCTGCTACTTGTCGGCCTCTACGGTGGTTCGGCCGCCGCAAGACACGCCGACGCGGGCGGCTCAGGGCGCCACCGACGCCAGGAAGACGCCAAGCGCGCGTGCGGGGTGCTGGCCAGGGAGAAGGGGCCGCGTGCAACGTGCTAAGTGCACTGTGGACAGGTGACCGATCACTGACGAAGAAACGACGCTGCAACTCTGAACTTTCTGAATTTTTCTGAAAGTCTACGGAAACAGTGCCGACCAAGTGTTCGACGAAATGATTTTGGCATGAGGGAGGCTCTGCTTGAGCTGATTTTTGGTGGAGTGGCCTCTCATTGCACCAGGAGGCTGCCTGAATTTTTGTGGAATTTTTGGAGAAGTGTAGATATGAATTTCATCAAATTTTCAAATCTGGTCCAAACTTGCAGTGAGTGAAATTTGAAATTTTTGAAAAGAAGAAGAGTGGATCAAGATGGTTCTAGGTTGTGGGTACTAAAGACAATCCAGGGAAGTTGGTTTGGGATAACAACTCAAAGGCAATGTGGTACTTGCTTTGAAAATCACTTAAGCTCAAAATAATTGGCAAAAATGATTTGAGAGATCAAATAATTGAAAAAAAAAATCCAAAACTTGTTTGGACTTGTTGAGACAGAGAATTTAAATTGCTCAAAGGTGGAGGGAGGGATTTTGAGAAGATTTACTATAGGAGACATGGTAAAACCATGGGTGGTTTTCAAGATAAGAAAAACCTAAAATTCATAGAGTTCTTTTTATAAGAAAAAGAATAATCTCCAAAAATATACTTTGAGAAGGGAACCATTAGAGAAAGAGTTTTCAATGATCAAACACCATAGTTTGAAGAGGATACAAAAATAAAATTCCTTGCCAAAGAAGTTTTTTTTAAGAGGAAGGTTTTCTGAAAAAAAATTAAATGGCCTCTTTTCAAAAACCAACAAAGTTTTTGCTGAAAAACCAAATAAAAAATCTTGGAGTGTCACAGCCGGCGGCAAGATGCAGAGAGGAGAGGAGAGGAGAGGCGGCGGGGCTTCAGCTTTTAACGAGAGGAGGGGGCCTCGGGTGCATGGAGGAGGGGCAAGGAAGGAGGATTCCGGGCGGACTCGGCGGCGGTCGCCGGCGTGCGGCAGAGGGACTCCTTCCCGGGGTCGGTGACGAGCGCGGCTGGGCTGGGCCGCGTCTTGTTGGGCCGGCCCAGGTCGGCGGCGGGACTTCTCTTCCGTTTTTCAAACAAACGGTAAAACAAAATAAAATCGAATAAATAAAAATATATTATAGGCATATAATATATCAAAATTTCTAGAAAAAGATTTTCTTCAACATGAACAATTTTCTAATGTCAAATAAAATCCAAAAAAATTTAAATAAATCAAAGAGTGCTACTGCTCTAATAAAACCCAATAAAAATTATTTAAAAAAACAAAATAATTTCAAATTTATTTCTCTCCAATTTTCTATTGTAGGGAATCATGTTACCCTATTTTCCATATATATTTTTTTGGAGAAAAATAATTTGAAAAAAAACCAAATAACTCCAAATTGAAAATAATCCCCAAAGGGACTCTAAATTTGATTCTTTGAAACTCCCAACTCATATTTCATATGTTTTGAAGAAGTCATTTTATCTTCTCTCATGAAAATCATTGAGTTGCATAAAGTTTCTGAATTTGAAATATTTCCCAATGAAATTCAAATATTTTCCAAAACCCTTTTAATTTATTTAAATTAAAGAAGTCATGTCATCTTCTCTTTAGGGTTTGTATTTCAAAAGAATTTGAATTCACGGAGATCATAAAAGCAAAATGAAAGATTGGGAAAGTCCTTTTATTCCCTCTCATGTAACTTTCAAAAAGATTTCGAATTTCACTCCATCAATCACACAACAACAAACAAACAATCAATCTATTTATTTAATATAATAGTCCAAAATTTAGGATTTTGGGATGTTACAGAATCAAACGAGAGAGAGTAAGCCATCTAGATACTAACTATGGACCTGAAGGTCTACAAAGAACTACTCACGCATTATCGGAGAGGCACCAATGGAAGTGGTGAACCCCTACGTGATGGTGTCTAGATTGGATCTAGTGGTTCTAGACTCTGCGGCGGTTGGAATTGATTTTTGTCGACTCCCCTAGGGTTTCTGGAATATTGATGTATTTATAGAGCAAAGAGGCGGTCTGGGGGGGGTACCTGAGGTGGGCACAACCCCCACCAGGGCGCGCCTGGTCCTCCTGGCGCGACCTGGTGGGTTTTGCTCCCCACGGAGCACCCCCGAGGTGCTACCTTGGCCCATTGCGTGTCTTCTGGTCAAAAAAATCTCCAAAAAGTTTCGTTGCATTTGGGCTCCATTTGGTATTGATTTCTTGTGAGGTAAAAAACAGCAACTAGCAGTTGGCACTATGTCAATAGGCTAGTACCAAAAAATGATATAAAATTGACTATAAAACATCCAAGATTGATAATATAACATCATGGAACAATAAAAAATTATAGATATGTTGGAGACGTATCAACATCCCGAAGCTTAATTCCTGCTCATCCTCGAGTAGGTAAATGATAAAAATGGAATTTTTGATGTGAATGCTGCCTAACATGTTATATCATATTCTTTTCTTTATAGCATGGACATTTGGACTTTTATATTGTTCCAAGCAATAGTCTAGTTTTGACATGGTAACTTAAATACTCAAGCATATCAAAAAGCAGCCATGTCTTTCAAAATATCAACGCTAAAGTAAGTTATCCCTAGCCCATTATGCTTAATCATTGATCCATTCATGAAACACACTCGCGTATTAACTACACCCAATGCTCAAGTACGATCATAGTGCCCCCTAGTCGGTACTTTATAAGAGAAGATGGAGACTCAAATTCAAAATAAAAATTACATAAAGTAAAAGAAAGGCCCTCCGGAGAGGAAAGTAGGGATTTGTAGAGGTGCCAGTGCTCAAAGCGAAAATTGAGAGATAAAAACATTTTGAGAGGCATACTTTTCCCACCAATGAAAACGACTTAGAGTTGCCAACAGTTTCCATGCTATATATATCATAGGCGGTTCCCAAACATAAATTAGAGTTTATTCCTTTTTCCACCATACTTTCACTTTCCATGGCTAACCGTATCCATGGGTGCCTTCCATACCAACACTTTCCAAGGAATTTATTATTTGAAAACATAAAGTAAATTCAATTTTCATTTCGGGACTGGGCATCCCTAATACCTTTGCCTTACTCTCGTGCAATAACAAGTGAATAAACACTCATCATGAGAATAACACATCTAACACTAAAAATATTAGCCAACCCTCACTGCCTCGTGAGCAGTACGAGCACACAAAAGAGAAATTTATTTTGAATATTAGAGATGGCACATACAAATTTGCTTAGAACGGCAAAAGAATACCGCATATAGGTAGGTATAGTGGACTCAGATGGAAAAACTGGTTTAAAGGTTTTTGGATGCACAAGTAGTGATCATACTTAGTACATAATGAAGGCTAGCAAAAGATTGAGAAGCGACCAACCAAGAAATGAATAAACTCATAAGCATAATTAACACCGAATAATGCGCCACAAGTAGGATATAATTTCATTGCATAATGATTGACTTTCGCGCTTGCATAGGGAATCACAAACCTTAACACCAATATTCTTACTAAAGCATAATTACTCATCAAGATACTCACATATCACATCATCATATCTCAAAACTATTACTAGGAGTCAAGTTTATTTTTTCCAATGATCTTCATGAATATTTTTATTATATCCTTCTTAGATATCTATCACTTTGGGACTAATTTTCATATGTTGCTTTTGATAAGCTCAAACAAATATAAGTGAAGATCATGAGCATAGTTTATCTTTCTCTCAAATTAATTGAAGTGAACCAAGAGAGAATTTCTTGAAAATTTTACTAACTCTCAAATAAATCTAAGTGAAGCAAGAGATCATTTCTTCAAAATTACTAAAGCATACCGTGCTAAAAAAGATATAGGTGAAGCACTAGAGCAAATCCATAGCTCATAAAAATTAAAGTGAAGCATAGAGAGCAATTCTAACAAATCATGACATAATTTTGGCTCTCTCAAATAGGTGTGTCTAGCAAGGGATCAAGACTAAAAACACAAAATAAAACAAACAAAGACTCTTATCATACAAGACACACCAAGCAAAACACATAATAAAAGTATAGTTTCGAGTAAAATACCGATGGTCGTTAGAAGAAAGAGGGGATGCCACTCGGGGCATCCCCAAGCTTAGTTGCTTGCTCTCTTTTGGAGAATATCTTGGGATGTTGGGGCATCCCAAAGCTTAGGCTCTTCTTACTCCTTATTCCTTCATCCATCGTAAGATAACCCAAAACTTGAAAACTTCAATCACACAAAACTCCAACAAAACCTTCGTGAGATCCGTTAGTATAAGAAAACAAATCACTACCATAAGTGTTGTCGCAAACCAATTCAAATTTTGTTCTTGCATTATATCTACTGTATTCCAACTTTGCTACGGCAAAAACTCATCAAAGAAAACAATAGAGCCATCAAAACAAGCACACAACGCAAGGAAAATAGAACTTGTCAAAAACAGAATAGTCTATAGCAATCTGGATATTTCGGATACTTCTGTACCTCCAAAAACTCTGAGAAATTAGGGTGACCTGGTCAATTTGTATATTAATCTACTTCAAAAGGAATTGCTATTTTATCGCTCTCTGGTTAAAAACGAAAATTATTTTCGTGAGCGCAAAAGTTTCTGTTTTTGCAGCAAGATCAAACAACTATCACCCAAGAAGATCCTAAAGGCTTTACTTGGCACAAACACTAACTAAAACACGAAAAACTTAATCATAACACTAATTGTGCTAACACTCAAGAACAGAAAGCAAAAACCAAAAATAAATTTTATTCATTGGGTTGCTTCCCAACAAGCGCTATAGTTTTACGCCCTTAGCTAGGCATAAATCAAGGATCTAAGTTTTGTCTTCCGCAGTTATGGCACTTTTGTAAGGGTTTCGTCAAAACCGGGAGGCTTTTTTATGCTTCCCTAAATTTTCCAGACAAGAAACCATCTTTAGATCCAAAATATCCAATCGCTTATTGCAAAGAGTAATCAAGGTATTCATGTGATTGATAGTACCATTGAGATGTTTGAGGGGTTCATTATATTTTTGTAATTCAACCATATGTTTATGCAAATCACCAAGTTTATCTAACATTTGAACTCCCTCTGGGGTGAAAGAAAACCCCTTCTTTTGAGGTAGAACCCCCAAAATTCCTTCTAAAATTTCATAGGCAGCATTGGCATCAAGCTCAATAAAATTCCCTTTGGCGACAAAATCTAAGAGTTGTCTATGATGCAAAGGCAATCCTATGTAAAATTAACGAAGCAAAATCTTAGCATCCCCCTTAAAATTGCAAATACGATTGGATTCCATAAGCCTATACCAAGCATCTTTAAAATTTTCTCCTTGTCTTTGCTTGAACTATAGAACTTCAAAATCTGGTGACAAAGGAGGAGTAGACACGCTAGCCATGAGGACTAGAAAGCAAGAGAACGACGAAAGAAAAAGAGGGCGGATAAAATAACATTTTTTTGTGAAATGGTCAAGAAGAAAACGAGAGGCAAATGGAAAATAATGTAAATTGTGAGGAGATGATAATTGTGATTAGGAACCTGGTATATGTTGAAGATCCTCCCCGGCAACGGCGCCAGAAATTCCTTTTGATGCGGCTTGAAGCTACGTTGGTATTTCCCCATACAGGAAGGGATGATGCAACACAGCGATGGTAGGTATTTCCCTCAGTGATGAAACCAAGGTTATCAAACAAGTAGGAGAACCAAGCAACAACACGTAAGCAGCACCTGCACACAAATAACAAATACTTGCAACCCGACGTATTAAAGGGGTTGTCAATCCCTTTCGGGTAACGGCGCCAGAAATTGGCAAACGGGCGTGAATAAATTGTAGTAGATTGATAGATCGAACGCCAAATAAAATAAATAAGAATAAATTGCAGCAAGGTATTTTTGTATTTTTGGTTTAATTGATCAAAAAATAAAAGGCAAATAAAATAGACCGCGAAGGCAAATATATTAAAGAAGAGACCCAGGGGCCGTAGGTTTCACTAGTGGCTTCTCTCGAGAAAAATAGCAAATGGTGGGTAAAAAAATTACTGTTGGGCAATTGATAGAACTTCAAATAAACATGATGATATCCATGCAATGATCATTATATAGGCATCACGTCCAAGATTTGTAGACTGACTCCTGCCTCTATCTGCTACTATTACTCCACACATCTACCGCTATCCAGCATGCATCTAGTGTATTAAGTTCATGGGGAAACGGAGTAATGCAATAAGAACGATGACATGATGTAGACAAGATCTATCTATGTAGAGATATACCCCATCATTAGTAGCAGCGATACATACATGTCGCTTCCCCTTTTGTCACTGGATCAAGCGTCGTAAGATCGAACCCACTACAAAGCACCTCTTCCCATTGCAAGATAAATAGATCAAGTTCGCCAAACAAAACCCAAATATCGGAGAAGAAATACGAGGCTATAAGCAATCATGCATATAGGAGATCAAAGAAGATTGAAATAACTTTCATGGATAAAAAGATAGATCTGATCATAAACTCAAAGTTCACCGATCCCAACAAACACACCGCAAAAAGAGTTACATCACATGGATCTCCAAGAGACCATTGTATTGAGAATCAGACGAGAGAGAGGAAGCCCTATAGCTACTAACTACGGACCCAAAGTCTACAAAGAACTACTCACGCATCATCAGAGAGACGCCAATGGAAGTGGTGAACCCCTCCGTGATGGTGTCTAGATTGGATCTGGTAGTTATGGACTCTGCGGCGGCTGGAATTAATTTTTGTCGACTCCCCTAGGGTTTCTAGAATATTAGTGTATTTATAGAGCATAGAGGTGGTCCGGGGGGAAAACGAGGTGGGCACAACCCACTAGGGCATGCCTGGGCCTTGTGGAGGGCCCTGGTGGGTTGTGCTCCCCTCGGAGCACGCCCTAGGTGATGCCTTGGCCCATTGGTTGTCTTCTGGTACAAAAAAATCTCCAAAAAGTTTCGCTGCATTTGGACTCTGTTTGGTATTGATTTTCTGCAATGTAAAGAACATGCAAAAAACAACAACCGACACTTGGCACTATCACAACTGCAGGATGCTGCTAATGCGACATTATGATTACAGACCCTTTGACGAAACTGTGTGCAATGCCATAATTGCAAACGGTGGTGTAAAAACCGTCAAAAAAGGTGCAAAACATTTGCGATGGCGGAGTCATCAAACACGGTTCAAATTTTAGTTGTGTGTGCGATGCAGGACATACCGTTCAGTTGAATTAACTGTTTGCGATGAGGAGGAACAAAAGAAACGGGCAGCCAGATGGAGGTGTGTGCGATATACAGCATACGGTTTATTCAAATGAACTGTTTGTGATTAGGCAACACAAAAGAAACAGTTAGCCGGATCAATGTGTGTGCGATATACGGCATGCGGTTCACTCAGATGAACTGTTTGCGTTGAGACATGAGAATAGAAACAGTTCAACTTAATAAGATGTGTATGATACGCGACAAACAGGTCTGTAATCAGAAATGTGTGTGAATACCGATAATAACACAGACGGTTGCTACTAATAAGACGTGTGTGTTGTGCGATGGGATTGCATACAGAACAAACACACACACACATACACACACACACACACATATATATATAGGGAAAATCCATCCTACCACCCGATGGTAGTTACCCCACATATCTCATATACTACCAAGTGGTACTATATATACTATTTTATTATTTTAAATATGTTCGTATACTATATCTAAGATATTTCAAAGCAAGTTATGTGAAAAAATTGCATATGAGCCCATAGTTTTTTTTATATTTATGAAATACGTACATATTTGTATGTAAAAAAGAGCATACTAAAAAAATGGTACATAGTACATAAAAATTAGTATATATACTACCTAATCATTGTTATATACTACATACTACACGTACATACTCTCGGTTTCGACAGATACTACATACAACATCTGTCGAAACCGAGAGTATGTACGTGTAGTATGTAGTATATAACAATGATTAGGTAGGATGGATTTTCCCTATATATATATATATATAGACACACACACACACACACACTTATAAGGACATGCTTGCATAACCAAATTAAACATCCACTTGCATAGGTGGATACTACAACCATGGCATTTGCACAGGCCAAAGTAAATTATTACATGCATAATTACATAGGTGGCTACTACACACATGACATTTCCACACACCAAGAAAGTAAACTATATATTACATGCATGATTAACTAGCCTAAATGATCATCTGATCATCATCTACTTCTTGTGACACTTGGTTTGCTTGTGGCTCGATCCAGGCTCGTCGATTTGGGTAACGAGGCACTTCCTCATGTCAACGATCCGCCTGTGCATCTTGTAGCATGTGTACACGCTCTTGGCCGCGAACCTGAGGTGAGGTTCATCCAATTGCCGCATCTAGGCCCTGTGCCAGGATAAGGGGCTTGTTCTCTGGGCATCATGCTTCATCTTTTTGTAGTAGGGGTCGATGATGGCCGAGGCGAGTTCGACCAGGGAGTCCTTCTTCGTGTTGCCCCCGACCCTGTAGTGGTCACGGATTTCGACAAGGTTCTTGCAGGCCAAGGCCGTAACACTGAGCGCATTTACATCGTCTTTGGTTTCCACCGTGGCGAAATTCTAGTCGGTGCTGTTTACAAACCTGTTGAGACGGTCGCAAGGCTCCGTGGCCATGCAGTAGTGGTAGATGAGGACATGATGGCACACGCACAACTGGGTGACGAAAACGTTCTAATCTATGCCGGGACGACCGGCGGTGTACTCGAGGTCGATGTGGACCACCTTGTACTTGTCTCCAGCAAGCAAATGGTCAACGATGTTGATGTAGTCATCCACCACGGCTAGGTTGATGGTGTACACCACGGAGAGATCTGTCTCCCTCGTGTGGGTCTCCAATCTATGCTCGCTGAACTCCATTGGAACACCGCTGGACATCCCCTCTCTATGTATCGTCGTGGGTGCGCTTGTTGTGTGGTGGGGCGCGATCGAAAGGTTGAAGAGATTAAGGTTATAATGGCCCTAGAAATTAAAGGGGAAGCCAGACGGCCAGGAATATCGGTAGGCCCTGATGCCAATTCTAATTTGTAGCGCGTAACTCCATCGTGCCGCACGTAACTACAACACGTGGCAACGCGTGCGGCACAATCATATGCATATGGGGCCCCTGATGTGATCGTGCACACGCCCAACCGCTGGCAGAGCGCGCGCGGAGGGACGCGAGAAGAGTGCTCCACGGTTGCCTCAACAATGATCAACCATATATATATAGCAGTTGAACGCGCAAGGAAAATCTGTCCACTAGCGGAGTGCACTGACGGACGTGAGCAAAGCGTGCCAACGGATGCGACAGTGCGCGCTGTGGCGCCTAATGACGAGCAGAGCGCACTGCGGTGCCTAACGGCGAGCAGAGCGCGCTGTGGTGCCTAACGGCAAGCAGAGCTTGCCGAGGGACACGAGCAGAGGACGGCACAGTGATACATGGCAAATACGACGAAACTGTGCGAGCGATGTCGGAGACATCAAGCACGAATCCGATTAGAGTTGCGTGTGCGATACGTGGCATATAGTTGATCCATCCGAGCTGTTTGTGATGGAATAAACCGTGTGTGTTGCGGGAAAATGCTTTCTGGTATATAACCTTGAATTTAACCAAAAAAGTGTTAATGCATGTTACAAAAATTGTATAGCTGGAAACTATGTTCAAATACGACTCCAACGATATAATCTTTGGTGATATGCATTCGTATTTTATTAGTTAAATCCTACTTATAAACCAGGATGGGGCTATAGTAGGTAATTAAATCGCAAATGTTTTTTTATTAACTATATGTGTACATGTCCTCTCATCCTCCTCACGTCTTGTCACCCCGCTGCCGCAGACGGCTTACAATGCAAGCTTGCGCAACGCGCGGGGGCGTTCTTTTGGCCAAACGGTGGCGCAAATGAATCGTGGGTGAGCCCGTTACCACAAAACCTCGTAGGTTCCCGCGCAAGCTTCCCTCCCGACTCGGTGAAATCCCCCCAAATCCCAATGCTTATCGGCCTGCTATAAAAAGCCTCATAGCCGGCGAGTCCTGTGTCGCATTTTCCCCTCCCTCCCTGTAGCTTATCTCATCTGCTTCTCCCACAATCGCCAATGGCACTGGTCTGTTGTCGTCGCTCATCCACTCCGTCGTCATCAGAGGACAACTCTAGCTAGGTGGCTACACCACGGCGGCGCAGTCCCTGGAGTAGTGTAGTGCATGTGCGTCCATGTTGGGTGTGCGTGGAACACCCACCACATGCTCCGCCGTCGCTACCCGTCGGCAGCTGTTGCCGGCCGCCGTTGCCGTCACACCACCGCTGAAAGCCAGGGCCATCTCCCACTCCACCGCCGCGGCCCGAAGGCGGGATGTGGCCGTCATGGCCGCCACCCCTCTGCCGGCCACCGTGGCCATCAGCCGCTCTTCCACCGCGGCCATCACCCGCTCCGCCACCGCGGCCCGAAGGTGGGAGGTGGTGGTCATGGCCGCCACCCCATCATCGGCCGCCGTGGCTGCCAGCCCACCATCGACCGTCGGGATTATCACCCGCTCCGCCTCTGCGGCCCGAAGGCGGGAGGCGAAGGTGGAGGCCCGCATGTGCGTCAGTGACCTTGCGCGCTACATCGAGTTCCTACAGGAGGAGGAGGAGCACCTCGTCGAGCATGCAAAGAGCCTTACCGCAGCCGTGGCCACAGCACACGCCGATGTAGAGGCGAGGAATCAGGACATCTATGAGCAGTCCGGCCGCTTCGAGAGGGATCGTTTGGAGCGGTAGTGGGCGTTCGAGCTGGCAAGCGTCGCTGAACGTGCAGCAGCGACAAGCACTGTATTGCATTTGTCCAGCTCGTCGGTAGGCTCCTCCTCCTCCTCTACCTCTTACTAGCAGAGGAGAGGCTGCCAGAAGTAGCACAAAGCCCCTCCGTGGTAGTAGTAGTATTTAGGGGATATTTTGTTCAGTTCATCTGACTATAGATGTGTGGTCGAACTGTACAACGTACTTAAAATTAGCTAGTATATATATTTGAACTAGCTATTTCAGTACGTGGCTGGCAACAATTGGGGAGAAGTTTGGTCGGTTCAGCCGTCGAGTTGAATTGTTTGTATAAATGAAGAATGACTGCTTTATCTATGAATGAAATCTATGCTTAATTCCTAAATTTTAGTTACAAAAATTAGATAGTGCTAATGATTTCTTGCTGCATATTTTGACAAATCGCAGTGTTACAGGGATTGACAAATGGCGATGTTACTAGATCAAAAAATGTAAATCTTTCTAGTTTGACACATGGCAACATACCCAATAATTTTTTGTGCGTAGTTGCACATGGGTCATCCAAAACAACCGTTTGCGTTGAAGGGATGCACAAATCCTGCGCTGCTCTCACTTTGCATACGAGTGTTCTATCTAAAACGTCTGCGATCAAGAGCTGCACAAATCCTGCTTGACACAGTTTCCCTTGGCTTCCTGGGGAAGCTGTCGGTTTACCTACGGGTGTTCTAACTAAAACTTTTGCGATGAGTATTTTATATTTAGAAATCGAATTAAACTAGGGAAACCGAATTAAACCTGGGGAATCTGACATTTTTTTTACCATGGCATGTTGATGCCGCTCCATGATAGCATGCCAAATTTCATGAATTTCAGACGAGTTTTGGATTTACTAGAATTTAAAAACCAGGTATCTCAATGTTTGCGGCTGAGTGACGGTGACAGGGTGTTTGAAATTCATTCCCATTTCTTGCATGGACCTAAGCATGCACCCAAGGACACATATTTGATTTTTCAACCAGTTTATATGCACTTGAGAATGTGTATGTCGTTCAAATTTGAATTATGCGCATAAAATGCCTGGAAAACCCAGTTAATGTATAAAAATGTCCAAACGAACCCCGACAAATTCCAAAATTGAATGCAACACTCCTGTTGTTCTATGTTGACACTCTAAAATTTTGAAAGCAGTAAGAGGCAATGGATATCGTTTCATCCCCAAAGGTGGCACGTTCCCTACCGAAACCATCACGCTTGTTGTGAGAAGCTCTTGTTTGTGAGAAGCTTATACCCAAACCTGCCCCAAATGGGACAAATTATTTACCACGACAAGTTGATGCCGCTCCATGATAGCATGCCAAGTTTCATGAATTTCAGACAAGTTTTAGTTTACTAGAATTTAAAAGCCATTTATCTCAATGTTTACGGATGAGTGACGGTGGCAGGGTGTTTGAAATTCATGCCCATTTCTTGCATGGGACCTAAGAATGCAACCAAGGACATATATTTGTTTTTTCAACCAGTTTATATGCATTGGAGCATGTGCATGTAGTTCAAATTTGAATTATGCGCATAAAATGCCTGGAAAACCCAGTTAATTTATAAAAATGTCCAAACGAACCCTGAAAAATTCCAAAATTGAACACAACACTCCTGTTGTTCTATGTTGACACTCTGAAATTTTTGAAAGCGATAAGAGGCAACAGATATCGTTTCGTCCCCAAAGGTGGCACGTTACCTACCGAAACCATCACGCTTGTTGTGAGAAGCTCCGATTTGTGAGAAGCTTATACCCAAACCTGACCCAAATGGGACAATTTTTTACCACAGCATGTTGATGTCGCTCCATGATAGCATGCCAAGTTTCATGAATTTCACATGATTTTTGCATTTACTAGAATTTAAAAACCAGGTATCTCAATGTTTGCGGCTGAGTGATGGTGGCAGGCTGTGTGACATTCATTCCCATTTCTTGCGTGGGACCTAAGCATGCAACCCAGGACACATATTTGATTTTTCAACTAGTTTATATGCACTTTAGCATGTGCATGTAGTTCAAATTTTAATAATGCGCATAAAATGCCTAGAAAACCCAGTTAATGTATAAAAATATCCGAACGAACCTCGAAAAATTCCAAAAATTAACACAACACTCTTGTTCTTCTATGTTGACACTCGAATTTTTCTGAAAGCAATAAGAGGCAACGGATATTGTTTTGTCACCAAAGGTGCCACATTCCCTACCGAAACCATCACGCTTGTTTTGAGAAGCTCTAGTTTGTAAGAAGCTGATACCCAAACCTGCCCCAAATGGGACTCATTTTTTACCACGACATGTTGATGCTGCTCCATGATAGCATGCCAAGTTTCATGAATTTCAGACGAGTTTTGGATTACTAGAATATTAAAACCAGGTATCTCAATGTTTGCGGCCGAGAGACGATGGCAGGGTGTTTGAAATTCATTCTCATTTTTTGCATGGGACCTAAGCATGCAACCAAGGACACGTATTTGATTTTTCAACCATTTTATATGAATTGGTGCATGTGCATGTTGTTGAAATTTGAATTATGCACATAAAATATAAGGGAAATCCTGTTAATGTATAAAAATGTCAAAACAAACCCCGAAAAATTCCAAATTTTAACACAACACTCCTGTTGTTCTATGTTGACACTCTAAAATTTTTGAAAGCAATAAGAGGAAACGAATATCATTTCGTCCCAAAAGGTGGCATGTTCCCTACTAAAACCATCACGCTTGTTGTAAGAAGCTCTGGTTTGTGAGAAGCTTATACCCAAACCGGACCCAAATGGGACAAATTTTTTACCACGACATCTTGATGATGCTCCATGATAGCATGCCAAGTTTCATGAATTTCAAAGAGTTTTGGATTTACTAGAATTTAAAAACCAGGTATCTCACTGTTTGCGGGCAAGTGACGGTGGCAGGGTGTTTGAAATTCATTCCTATTTCTTGCATGGGACCTAAGCATGCAACCAAGGACACATATTTGATTTTTCAACCAGTTTACACGCACTGGAGCATGTGCATGTAGTTCAAATTTGAATTATGCGCATAAAATACCTGGAAAACCCAGTTAATGTATAAAAATGTCCGAATGAACCCCGAAAAATTCCAAAATTGAACACAACACTCATGTTGCTCTATGTTGACACTCTAAAATTTTTGAAAGCAGTAAGAGGCAACATATATCGTTTCGACCCCAAAGGTGACACATTCCCTACCGAAACCATCATGCTTGCTGTGAGAAGCTGTGGTTTGTGAGAAGCTTATACCCAAACCTGCCCCAAATGGGACAAAATTTTAACCACGACATGTTGATGCCGCTCCACGATAGCATGCCAAGTTTCATGAATTTCAGATGAGTTTTGGATTTACTAGAATTTAAAAACCAGGTATCTCAATATTTGCGTCTGACTGACGGTGGCAGGGTGTTTGAAATTCATCCCATTTCTTGCATGGAACCTAAGCATGCAACCAAGTATACATATTTGATTTTTCAACCAGTTTATAGGCATTGGAGCATGTGCATGTAGTTCAAATTTGAATTATGCGCATAAAATGCTTGGAAAACCCATTTAATGTATAAAAATGTACAAACGAACCCCGAAAAATTCCAAAATTGAACACAACACTCCTGTTGTTCTATGTTGACACTCTAAATTTTTTGAAAGCAATAAGAGGTATCGTTTCGTCCCAAAGGTGGAAGGTTCCCTACAGAAACCATCACGCTTGTTGTGAGAAGCTCTGGTTTGTGAGAAGCTTATACCCAAACCTGCCCCAAATGGGACAAATTTTTTACCACGACATGTTGATGCCGCTCCATGATAGCATGCCAAGTTTCATGAATTTCAGACAAGTTTTGGTTTACTAGAATTTAAAAGCCATGTATCTCAATGTTTACAGCTGAGTGACGGTGGCATGGTGTTTGAAATTCATTCCCATTTCTTGCATGGGACCTAATGCAACCAAGGACACATATTTGATTTTTCAACCAGTTTACACGCACTGGAGCATGTGCATGTAGTTCGAATTTAAATTATGCGCATAAAATGCCTGGAAAACCCAGTTAATGTATAAAAATTTCTGAATGAACCCAGAAAAATTCCAAAATTGAACACAACACTCCTATTGTTCTATGTTGACACTCTAAAAATTTTGAAAGCAGTAAGAGGCAACATATATCATTTCGTCCCCAAAGGTGGCACATTCCCTACCGAAACTATCACGCTTGTTGTGAGAAGCTTATACCCAAACCTGCCCCAAATGGGACAATTTTTTTACCACGACATGTTGATGCGGCTCCATGAATTTCAGACAAGTTTTGGTTTACTAGAATTTAAAAACCAGGTATCTCAATATTTGCGTCCGACTGACGATGGCAGGGTGTTTGAAATTCATACCCATTTCTCGCATGGGACCTAAGCATGCAACCAGGGACACATATTTGATTTTTCAACCAGTTTATAGGCATTGGAGCATGTGCATGTAGTTCAAATTTGAATTATGCGCATACAATGCTTGGAAAACCCATTTAATGTATAAAAATGTACAAACGAACCTCGAAAAATTCCAAAATTGAACACAACACTCCTGTTGTTCTATGTTGACACTCTAAATTTTTTTTAAAGCGATAAGAGGCAACGAATATCGTTTCGTCCCCAAAGGTGGAAGGTTCCCTACCGAAACCATCACGCTTGTTGTGAGAAGCTCTAGTTTGTGAGAAGCTTATACCCAAACCTGCCCTAAATGGGACAATTTTTTTACCACGGCATGTTGATGCCGCTCCATGATAGCATGCCAAGTTTCATGAATTTCAAACAATTTTTGGATTTACTTGAATTTAAAAAACATGTATCTCAATGTTTGCGACCGAGTGACGGTGGCAGGGTGTGTGACATTCATTCCCATTTCTAGCATGGGACCTAAGCATGCAACCAAGGACACATATTTGATTTTTCAACTAGTTTATATGCACTGCAGCATGTGCATGTAGTTCAAATTTGAATTATGAGCATAAAATACCTGGAAAACCTAGTAATGTATAAAAATGTCCAAACGAACCCCGAAAAATTCCAAAATTTAACACAACACTCCTTTTGTTCTATGTTGACATTCAAAATATTTTGAAAGCAATAAGAGGCAATGGATATCGTTTCATCCCCAAAGGTGGCACGTTCCCTACCGAAACCATCACGCTTGTTGTGAGAAGCTCTGATTTGTGAGAAGCTTATACCCGAACCTGCCCCAAATGGGACAATTTTTTTACCACGGCATGTTGAAGCCGCTCCATGATAGCATGCCAAGTTTCGTGAATTTCAAACGAGTTTTGGATTTACTAGAATTTAAGAACGAGGTATCTCAATGTTTGCAGCCGAGTGATGGTGGTAGGGTGTGTGACATTCATTCCCATTTCTTGCATGGGGCCTAAGCATGCAACCGAGGAAACATATTTGTTTTTTCAACCCGTTTATATGCACTGGAGCATGTGCATGTAATTGAAATTAAAATTATGCACCTGAAATGCCTACAAAACCAAGTTAATATATAAAAACGTCCAAACGAACCCTGAATAATTCCAATTTTTTGACGACACACCTATAGTTGCATGTTCACTGCAGATAAAAGTTCTAACAATTCAAACACCATCCTTTGTAACTGTGACGCCATTACGTAATTCAAATCAAGACGATAAATCTTGTAGATCGCACACAGTTTATTATCACCAACCGTATGAGATGCAACACAAAATATCTTGGAGCATCGTCGGTGTATAGTATGCCTATGGATTACGAGAGAAGTTGCGTCGGCTACAGTCCACAACATCCTCGCCGGCGACCCTTCTTCACATATCGTACACAGTTCTAAATAAGGGACCGTGTTTGATGACACTCTGCACGCCAGTTTTTTCGTTGAAGCGATTCCAAATTTTCGGCTTCCGCGGAAATATCTACCTCCCCGCTCCCTCCCCCTTACCAAAAGCAACATTTCCCCTGTTCCCGCCTTCCTTTCCAAGTTGAAACCTTCACTCCTTGCTTGCAGCACCGCCGCCTCCTCACCGACGACCCTCCTTCACGCTGCTCGGCCTCGCCTATCCAGACATGTAATCCACACCTGACCCCCATCCTCCTCCTCCTTCCACATCCCACATGCCCCGACCGCCGGCGCGAGCGCGACACCTTCCACCCAAATCACCGACCCCTCCACCAAATAGTGCCGCCCTAAGCCATGGTGCACGCAGTATAGCCAGGATCTCAAGGAGCATTTGGCAGCAGAGAAGCAAATCACGGCCGCACGCGCGAATGAGGTCGCGATGGCAGTCATTCATGCCGACCCCCAGATCTTGAAGGAGCACCTTGCCATTTGCTAGCTATGCCGGTTAAGCATGCTCGTTTTACCCGTTGCGTGTGCTGCTCCTGCCTTTCCTTCACAAATTCTAGTGAATTATGCTATCTAATTTTACCATGCAATCTGTTGCTCTAGTGTATATGTTCTATATGTTGTGCAGTGTGGTGCTCACTTATTAACTGTTTTGTTAATTAGTTGTCATCTTCAGTTAACTATTTGGTTCAATTCTGTAAATGTGATGTTCAATTCTTCAGGCTGCAATTTTGTATTGTCTTCCATGTGATAAATAAATCGAATTTATCTTTACAAAATGCATGAGAAACGAATATAATTGTTATATTTCCACGTTGTCAAGCATGCTTGGTTTGGTTATACATTGTGCAATGTGGTGCTTAGTTAATGTTTGGTTCATTTGCATTGTGGTGTTTAGTTAACTATTTGGTTCAATTCTGCAATGCGTTGTTCAATAGTTATGGGTGCATTTTGTTATTGTATACCATGTGAGGAATAAATTGAATTTGGCTGTAGTAAATACTTAACCTGATGACTAACTACCTTATATGTGTTACAGGGAAACAATGGGAAGGAATGAGGTTTACAATCAAGGTTAGCAGTGCATTATCCGTTGTCTAATAGCACATTTATTGTGCAATTGCAGGAACCATTCTAATATTTTGGTTTTTAACAATTTGGTCTTGCATATATAGGTCCTGCTGTTAGAGGTTTGGACCCACTGTTCGACCCTTTTTGCATATGGGGAAATGAGTTGTCCATGAATATCAGTCAAGTCAAGAAACTCGGAAAGATTGTTAGGATAAAGAAATTAGCGACAAAAAACAACAAGATCTTTGTCTACACAATGAAGAAGACATCAATTCACTACAGGATGGTACTAACTATTATACCTTGCCTTTTTATTCCTTTGCCCCATTTCCAATATAGAGAAGATATTTATGCACATCCTTGTTTTCAGGCCTTTCCAAAGCAGTTCACTGATGATTACCTCTCAAACCACCTGTATGGTCAGGAGGCGAGGAAGGGATTCATACAACACCCACGGTTCAATATTGAAGTGTTCTTGAAAAGGACGAAGGATGGACGGTCAATCATCCACAGGCATTGGCGTAAAGTTACAAAGACATTCAACATCAATGAAGGCTCAATATTCGCCTTCTGCTTCAGCAGTTTTCTAGATGAGATACATCTGTCTATGTACCATCTATGATGCTAATTTCGAAAGGTTATAGATGTTGCATGCGAAACTTGGTACTGGTGTAGTTGTGTAATGGGGTAGCTGAGTGCTGAAGCTATATGATGTTGTACTCTGATGTATTTCAATTATGAAAATGAAATATATTGTGTGCTTAATATGAAATGTCAATTAGATTAATAAACGGATTATGAATAATCGGATAATTAGCCTGCTAATGGCGAATTAGCCTGCTAATTGGGTTTTGCTATTGCAAACAGTTGTTGAAAAAATACCGTGGGCGATGACCTCAGGTGATGCACACAGTTTCTTGGAATAAACCGTGTTGGATCAATGAACAATCACACACGACTTTCTCTTGAAAACTGTTTGCGTTAGGCCACCTTGCGCAAATGTTTACCACATAAAAACTGCGTGTGATGGACAACCTTTGCCACATAGTTTCTTCTACGGACAGTGTGTGATCCATTCAATAATGCAAACGATTTAACGGGAAAAATTGTGTGTGATGTACCTCTGAACAGAAACGTTTTCCTTGGAGCGACTGTGTGGGATGTACATATGAACGGAAACATTTAGTGGGGACTGACTTTGTGGGATGTACTTGCGACTGGAAACAATTTCGTCTTATAATTGTATTTTTTTGGCTCTATTGTATGTATTTCCGTATTTGAGCGCTCGCCGGGCGCACACGACCTCATTTTGCTGAGTGTGTGTGCCAGGAGGGCATATCCCGGATGGTTTCTAGGTCGTGTGGGAAGGACCCCCCCTATCGCCCACACTCATATGGCGACGGTTCCAAATGTCGTCTCGGAAAGGGGTTAAAAACCGTTTGTTACCAGCTTGCTGTACTAGTGTATGTCAATAGGTTAGTACCAAAAAATGATTATAAAACATCCAAGATTGATAATATAACAGCATGGAACAATAAAAATTATAGATACGTTGGAGACGTATCACTGGGGTGCGTCCTCCTGCTGTTCTGCATTGTTATTTGGTGCATGACACGTTGACCCGGTTGCTATATGTCCCACATGTCGGCAAGAGGAAGAACCGAATTCGTGAAAGCGAGCGTCGATGGAGGAGTACAAGACATGGCTTGGTTTTTGCTGCTTCGCGCGATCCATCGATACAAACCCTGACTAAAAAATGCAAGGGCGGGTCTTTTCCCACGTGGTAGGCAGGGGAGTTTGGCATAGTATGTTCGAGGCAATGAGGCGGGAAGGGAAACAAGCAAATAAAGGTTGAGCTACTTAGTTTTGGGAAAAATCTGATTTTACGCCTTCTTTGGATTGGAGGATTTTCACAGGATTCTCATGGGATATCAATCCTTAGGATTGTTTCCTATGAAACATATTTGGATCATAGGATTGGGTCATTAAAATTCCTTAGAATTGGGTCGCCAAAGTGCTGATTCCAGAGGAATTTACACATGAGGTCCGAGCTCTGGAAAAAATCTATAGGATTGGCTATGTCATGGCAATCAAATCCTCCATTTTTCCTATTCCTTTGTTTTCCAAATCCTATGATCCATAGAGGCCGCTACGGAGTACGTACCCACTATGGAGGTAGTACTAGTTACTACTCCCTCTTTTCCGGTTTATAGGGCTCATCGAAAAAAATCATTTTTCCGTTTTATATGTCTCAATTCTACTAGTACTAGTACCATCACATGTTTGGATTTCTAGGTGCGTTAAATCACCCGAAGCAAGTAGTGTCAAGAGAAAATTCACCAATGCATGTAGAAGTTCATGGAAATTTAGTGGTCATACATGCATTCGTTCTAATTAATGCCTCGGTAAACATAACTTCTTGAGAAAAACGAGCGTACTAATTACTTGTGCAAACTACGAAATTAATTCCACCACTCACCGTCTACCTTGGTTGGAGATATTTTGAAATTGAGCCATAAACCGTAAAGGAGGGAGTAGTAACATAGCCTAGGGTAGCTTGCTGCACCACGGACTCCAAGGAAATTGTTATAGTACTACTCCTATGTATACCATTGTACTAATTCTACTACTAAAAGACATATTTCAAACAATATGATAATCTCTCTAACCAAGGTAGGGACACGGAGTAAATGGAGGAAGTAGTAAATTTTTCTCCTCGTCCTATGAGCCACCGCACGTGTGGGTGAGGGAGCGGGCGTAAGGCGTAGTAAGTAAGCTTCACCTCGTCCTGCGAGCCACCTCTCCTATGGGCGAGGGAGACGACATACTAAGCAAGCTTCTCCTTGTTCTGCGAGTTGACGGGAAACATCAAAAGTAATACGTACAGAGCATCCTAGTGTATATAGCCTAGCCTCTAAGGTAGGCCCCACATGGTTTGCCTCTTATCAAATGAAAAACCTGTGCATGTGAGAAGGTGAACGGAGGGAGTACGATACCATTAGTACCACAGTTCTTTTGGAAGGGTTGTAGTAGTCCCTGCCATTCACATGTTCATATTTCAAGCTTCAATAAAAATGTTGAACGCAAGGATTAAGAGAAACCTCAGCAATGCATGTACTCCCTCAAGCCATATAGGGTATAAAATGCGTTTTGGAGGCTAACTTTGACCACATATTAGAGCAATAATTAATATGACATCCAACTTACACAAATCATACCATCAAATCCATACATGGTTATTGTAGTGCTAACACATGAATGTGTTGCAATTAATATGTAGATACAGTAGTAAACACTCACTATCTAGTAGTACTAGTAGTACTCTACACTGCTACTACTATGATGCCATCCAACTGTGTCCCGGGCTCTCGGCAGAAGACTGCGGACACCGATTATTCATTCATATTTAAATTTGTTTTCACACAACGAAATATCTCTATATCTACTCTCTATCTCTACTCTTATAAAAAGCCAAGTTGGTGATGATGGTGTGCCTGCCATCTTGTAATATAGATCGTATGATCTATATCTGACGAATAGAAAGCAAACTTTGACAATTTTACAAAAGATACCCGCACCTCTCTCCACATTTACAGATAAGGCCTTGCCTCATTCATCCTCTATCTCCCACAATCTCATTGCTGAGAATTTAAAAAAGGAAGTCTCTTGAACAATCTAGCATGGTGTCCGCTGCCGCCTATCGGCGCCGTCCATCCCCATGCCTCCGTCCAGTCCGACCACCAGTGACCACCACGCCCCACTCCTCCTCACCTTATCTCTCATCTTTCATTTTTTCGATGAAATTCTCGAGATACCATTTTTCCGATAAAATTCTCGAGATATCATTAGTTTTTACACATGGGATTACTCTTGCATGGGTCAATCACAACAGATGTTTTATAAAAAATGCATCTTGATGTTCCATGCAATGCATGGGCATCTTGCTAGTCCATGAAAACAACACATGGAAAAATTTCATGGCGAACGAGGGATTTGAATGTGCTAGGAGGGGCTATTTGGATCTCGCCCGGGGTAGCCAAAATATTGGCGACCCTTTTGTCCACTGGTGCCTTTGCCAGCGATAAACAAGGAATAGCTCGGGTGCTCATGCATCCTCCAATGCGCACGTTGGAGACAAGCTCACAAGAGCTGTGCTTTTTTTGTCCCTCGACGCCGCCCGAGCCGGCCGCAGACCAACCAGTGACCTGCAAATTACGCCATCCAACCATAGCCGCACACATTCTGATAGCAACTCAACCCACCGGACGAAATTCATGCAAACACGACGATATTTCATATAAAATAGAGGATTTTCATACAAACATGATGGATTTCATTACATTCAAATCATCTAAGAGGTGCTAGTTCTGAACAGCACATGTATAATAATACCTAGCCTAAATGGTCGCCCGCCAATCCATTTGTCTTCCTCATGTCCGGCAGCACGATCACCGGACTGCCAGGAGCCCCGAAGGTATATGCTTCAGCACAAAGGACGGCTCACTTCCCCACTGCCCAACTGACATCGTTGGCTGATGCCCAAGATGGAGGTGGAAGGGGGCTTCTCCGCTTCCGTGGAGCCCATGCGGGGTCGACGAAAGTCCTCGCAACAAAAGAATCCGGCAAGACAGTTGTTGTGTACACCGATGTCGCCTCCGCGGTGGCCTTCATGGAACCCAAGCGGTGGCAGCCTCCCGTGTTCTACTTCTCCTCGATGATGGCGGCGGACGCGGAGGCGCTGGCCACCGACTCATCACTTTCCGCGCACCTGGCTTTTGTCACTACTTGCATGGAGCGGCCGAATGCATGGGATTCTCGGCCACAGAAATGGGAGACACGGTCGCAGGCACGGGAGGCGTGGTATGAGGTGGCGTGGACGGCAGCAACGATACCCATGCTCCCCGCCGTGGCGGTATGGAGTAGCTCGCCGCTCCTCATCGAGCTGGCCTAGAGCAGCGAGTTGCTGAACCGTGCGCTGGCTTGGGGTGGCAACTGGCTCCATTGGGCGAGGGAAGGGAGGTGGATCAGTGAGTTGCATAGCTCGTATCCGGCGGGCTCGGCGGGCCACCCGTCCGGCTTGGATGCCGGATAAACTACTCTTCATAATCCATTGTAAGAGTGGACAAAATGGTGAAGGAGGAGATAGGGGAACGGCGGAGGTATTCCATGCTTAGTGTCGGCTCTGCGTAACGAGCGTTTGCCCAAGGACTTCAAGGGTCCTCACAATGTGACTAATTACACAATAGATCAATCCCCTGAAGCTTGGGTTGAAAGTTATGAGATGACCATGGAGATGCTGGAGGTTAGTGATGCCGCATGTGCTAAGTATTTCACCATGATGTTGGACAGGCTGGCTCGTACTTGGTTGAGAGGGCTGCCTCCAACTCCATCGGGTCATGGCTGGAGCTGAAGTCCCATTTTATGTAAAATTGCAAAGACACATGCAAGCAGCCCATGTCAATCCTGGATTTGGATTCTTGTGTCCAAGGTGAGGGCGAGTCAACAACCCACTTGGTGCGTCGGATCTCAACTATTATACAATCGTCAGACAGCACCAACGTCGGCTCATCGGTTTTGATGTTGGAGAAAAATTGCCGTTTCCTTCCCCTCAAGCAGAAGCTCGGACGGCTTAAGCACCACTGCAATGACATGGGGGAGCTCATGGCGGCTCTTGTCAAGTGTGCCGACTCCGACAGTACCAAGGACCCCGAGTCTGATGATGAAAAGCCGGGAAAGGGAAAGAAGAGCGGCAACATGAAAGCACAACAGTATAACCCGACAAGTCAAGGTGGTAATGGTAAGCGTAAGGCTGACGACAACTTAGACTTTGTGGCTAACACCAGAGCGCAGAATAATAATCAGCATTGCAAAGGAAGGCCGGCCCAGCCTGGAGGATCGAAATTTGACCTCAAAGCGGAGATGAATCAGCCTTGTCCGAGGCACGGTACATGCCAGAAGCCGACCACTCATTTGTGGAAGGATTGTTTTATCATGAGGGAGTTCAAGTCTTCCAATCTTTTTTAGAAAAACCATGGCCCGAATGGCAGTTCAGGATCCGTCTCTCATGGATCGGGCTTCGGTGGTGGTGGTTCAAACTCTGGATTCCTGGGCCAAGGCAATCAAGGTGGTTTCAATTAGCTGTCTGGTCAAGGGAATCAGAAGCAGTATGGTTATCAGAGTAACCCGAAGCAGTTGAATAGTGGACAGTACCACATCTTACCACAAGTTCATGCAAGTGGGATTAGAAGCTCCATAAGAGGGCAGTGAATGCCGTTGAGCTGGCGGTTCCTCGATACTTGCGATGGTGTGTGTTGGGGATCATAGCAGAAATTAAAAAAATTCTACGCATCACCAAGATCAATCTATGGAGTAATCTAGCAACGAGGGGAATAGGAGTGCATCTACATACCCTTGTAGATCGTGAGCGGAAGCGTTCAAGTGAACGGGGATGATGGAGTCGTACTCGCCGTGATCCAAATCACCGATGACCAAGTGCCGAACGGAAAGCACCTCCGCGTTCAACACACGTACGGTTGGGAAGACGTCTCCTCCTTCTTAATCTAGCAAGGGGGAAGGAGAGGTTGATGAAGATCCAGTAGCACGACGGCGTGGTGGTGGATGCAGCAGGATCCCGGCAGGGCTTCGCCAAGCACAAGCAGGGAGGAGAGGTGTTACGGAGGGAGAGGGAGGCGCCAAGAGCAAGGTGCGGCTGCCCTCCCTCCCTTCCACTATATATAGGGGCTAGGGGGGCGCATCCCCCCTTGGAGATCCCATCTAAAAGGGGGGGGCCTGGGGGCAACGGCCCCCTTAGGGTTTCCAACCAGGGGGGCGCATGCCCCCTCGGGGGGCAACGGCCCCTAGGGTTTCCAACCCTAGGCGCCTTGGGCCCTTGGGTGGGGCGCACCAGCCCATCAGGGGCTGGTTCCCACGCCACTTCAGCCCATGGGGCCCTCCGGGATAGGTGGCCCCATCCAGTAGACCCCCGGGACCCTTTCGGTGGTCCCGGTACAATACCGGTAATCCCCGAAACCTTACCGCTGGCCGAAACTGGACTTCCTATATATAAATCTTTACCTCCGGACCATTCCGGAACTCCTCGTGATGTCCGGGATCTCATCCGGGACTCCGAACAACTTTTTGGTTACTACATACTAATATCTCTACAACCGTAGCGTCACCGAACCTTAAGTGTGTAGACCCTACGGGTTCGGGAGACACGCAAACATGACCGAGACGCCTCTCCGGTCAATAGCCAACAGCGGGATCTGGATACCCATGGTGGCTCCCACATGCTCCTCGATGATCTCATCGGATGAACCACGATGTCGAGGACTTAATCAATCCCGTATTCAATTCCCTTTGTCAATCGGTACGTTACTTGCCCGAGACTCGATCGTCGGTGTCCCAATACCTTGTTCAATCTCGTTACCGGCAAGTCACTTTACTCGTACCGTAATGCATGATCCCGTGACCAACCCCTTGGTCACATTGAGCTCATTATGATGATGCATTACCAAGTGGGCCCAGAGACACCTCTCCGTCATATGGAGTGACAAATCCCAGTCTTGATTCGTGCCAACCCAACAGACACTTTCAGAGACTCCCGTAGTGCACCTCTATAGCCACCCAGTTACGTTGTGACGTTTGATACACCCAAAGCACTCCTATGGTATCCGGGAGTTGCACAATCTCATGGTCTAAGGAAATTATACTTGACATTAGAAAAGCTCTCACAAAATGAACTTACACGATCTTTGTGCTATGCTTAGGTTTGGGTCTTGTCCATCACATCATTCTCCTAATGATGTGACCCCGTTATCAATGACATCCCCATGTCCATAGCCAGGAAACCATGAATATCTATTGATCAATGAGCTAGTCAACTAGAGGCTCACTAGGGACACATTGTGGTCTATGTATTCACACATGTATTACGATTTCCGGATAATACAATTATAGCATGAATAATAGACAATTATCATGAACAAGGAAATATAATAATCATTTTATTATTGCCTCTAGGGCATATTTCCAACAGTCTCCCACTTGCACTAGAGTCAACCATCTAGTTACATTGTGATGAATCGAACACCCATGGAATTCTGGTGTTGATCATGTTTTGCTCTAGGGAGAGGTTTAGTTAACGGATCTGCTACATTCAGGTCCGTATGTACTTTACAAATTTCTATGTCTCCATTTTGAACACTTTCACGAATGGAGTTGAAGCGACGCTTGATATGCCTGGTCTTCCTGTGAAACCTGGGCTCCTTGGCAAGGGCAATAGCTCCAGTGTTGTCACAGAAGAGAGTCATCGGCCCCGACGCATTGGGTATGACTCCTAGGTCGGTGATGAACTCCTTCACCCAGATTGCTTCTTGTGCTGCCTCCGAGGCTGCCATGTATTCTGCTTCACATGTAGATCCCGCCACGACGCTTTGCTTGCAAGTGCACCAGCTTACTGCCCCACCATTCAAAATATACACGTATCCGGTTTGTGAGTTAGAGTCATCCAGATCTATGTCGAAGCTAGCGTCGACGTAACCCTTTACGACGAGCTCTTCGCCACCTCCATAAACGAGAAACATATCCTTGGTCCTTTTCAGGTACTTCAGGATGTTTTTGACCGCTGTCCAGTGTTCCTTGCCGGGATTACTTTGGTACCTACCTACCAAACTTACGGCAAGGTTTACATCAGGTCTGGTACACAGCATGGCATACATAATAGACCCTATGGCTGAGGCATAGGGGATGACACTCATCTCTTCTATATCTTCTGCCGTGGTCGGGCATTGAGCCGTGCTCAATCGCACACCTTGCAATACAGGCAAGAACCCCTTCTTGGACTGATCCATATTGAACTTCTTCAATATCTTGTCAAGGTACGTACTTTGTGAAAGACCGATGAGGCGTCTCGATCTATCTCTATAGATCTTGATGCCTAATATATAAGCATCTTCTCCAAGGTCCTTCATTGAAAAACACTTGTTCAAATAGGCCTTTATGCTTTCCAAGAATTCTATATCATTTCCATCAACAGTATGTCATCCACATATAATATGAGAAATGCTACAGAGCTCCCACTCACTTTCTTGTAAACGCAGGCTTCTCCATAAGTCTGCATAAACCCAAACGCTTTGATCATCTCATCAAAGCGAATGTTCCAATTCCGAGATGCTTGCACCAGCCCATAGATTGAGCGTTGGAGCTTGCACACCTTGTTAGCATTCTTAGGATCGACAAAACCTTCCGGCTGCATCATATACAATTCTTCCTTAAGAAAGCCGTTAAGGAATGCTGTTTTGACGTCCATTTGCCATATCTCATAATCATAGAATGCGGCAATTGCTAACATGGTTCGGACGGACTTCATCTTCACTACGGGTGAGAAATTCTCATCGTAGTCAACCCCTTGAACTTGTCGATAACCCTTAGCGACAAGTCGAGCCTTATAGATGGTCACATTACCATCCGCCTCTGTCTTCTTCTTAAAGATCCATTTATTTTCTATGGCTCGCCGATCTTCAGGCAAGTCAGTCAAAGTCCATACTTTGTTTTCATACATGGATTCTATCTCAGATTTCATGGCTTCTAGCCATTTGTCGGAATCTGGGCCCGCCATCGCTTCTTCATAGTTCGAAGGTTCACCGTTGTCTAACAACATGATTTCCAAGACAGGGTTGCCGTACCACTCTGGTGCGGAACGTCTCCTTGTGGACCTACGAAGTTTAGTAGGAGATTGATCCGAAGTATCTTGATCATCATCATTAACTTCCTCTCTAATCGGTGCAGGCACCACAGGAACATTTTCCTGAGCTGCGCTACTCTCTGCTTCAAGGGGCATTACTTCATCAAGCCCTACTTTCCTCCCACTTACTTCTTTCGAGAGAAACTCCTTCTCTAGAAAGGATCCATTCTTGGCAACGAAGATCTTGCCTTCGGATCTAAGGTAGAAGGTATACCCAATGGTTTCCTTAGGGTATCCTATGAAGACGCATTTTTCCGACTTGGGTTCGAGCTTTTCAGGTTGAAGTTTCTTGACATAAGCATCGCATCCCCAAACTTTTAGAAACGACAGCTTAGGTTTCTTCCCAAACCATAATTCATACGGTGTCGTCTCAACGGATTTCGACGGAGCCCTATTTAAAGTGAATGTGGCAGTCTCTAAAGCATAGCCCGAAAATGATAGCGGTAAATCGGTAAGAGACATCATAGATCACACCATATCTAATAGAGTGCGATTACGACGTTCGGACACACCATTATGCTGAGGTGTTCCCGGCGGCGTGAGTTGTGAAACTATTCCACATTTTCTTGAGTGTGTGCCAAATTCGTGACTCAAGTATTCTCCCTCGCGATCTGATCGCAAGAACTTGATTTTCCTATCATGTTGATTCTCAACCTCACTCTGAAATTCCTTGAACTTTTCAAAGGTCTCAGACTTGTGTTTCATTAAGTAGACATACCCATATCTACTCAAGTCATCAGTGAGGGTGAGAATATAACGATAGCCACCGCGAGCCTCAACACTCATTGGACCGCACACATCAGTATGTATGATTTCCAATAAGTTGGTTGCTCGCTCCATTGTTCCTGAGAACGGAGTCTTGGTCATTTTACCCATGAGGCATGGTTTGCACGTGTCAAATGATTCGTAATCAAGAGACTCTAAAAGTCCATCTGCATGGAGCTTCTTCATGCGTTTGACACCTATGTGACCAAGGCGGCAGTGCCACAAGTATGTGGGACTATCATTATCAACCTTACATCTTTTGGTATTCACACTATGAATATGTGTAGCATTAGGCTCGAGATTCATTAAGAATAAACCATTCACCATTGGAGCATGACCATAAAACATATCTATCATATAAATAGAACAACCATTATTCTCGGATTTAAATGAGTAGCCATCTCGTATTAAACGAGATCCTGATACAATGTTCATGCTCAAAGCTGGCACTAAATAACAATTATTGAGGTTTAAAACTAATCCCGTAGGTAAATGTAGAGGTAGCGTGCCGACGGCGATCACATCGACCTTGGAACCATTCCCGACGTGCATCGTCACCTCGTCCTTCACCAGTCTCCGTTTATTCCGCAGCTCCTGCTTTGAGTTACAAATGTGAGCAACCGCACTGGTATCAAATACCCAGGATCTACTACGAGTACTGGTAAGGTACACATCAATTACATGTATATCACATATACCTTTCGTGATGCCGGCCTTCTTGTCCGCTAAGTATTTGGGGCAGTTCCACTTCCAGTGACCACTTCCCTTGCAATAAAAACACTCAGTCTCGGGCTTGGGTCCATTCTTTGGCTTCTTCCTGGCAGCTTGCTTACCGGGCGTGGCAACTCCCTTGCTGTCCTTCTTGAAGTTCTTCTTACCCTTTCCTTTCTTGAACTTAGTGGTTTTATTCACCATCAACACTTGATGTTCCTTTTTGACTTCTACCTCTGCTGATTTCAGCATTGCAAATACTTCAGGAATGGTATTTTCCTTCCCTTGCATATTGAAGTTCATCACAAAGCTCTTGTAGCTCGGTGGAAGCGACTGAAGGATTCTGTCAATGACCGCATCATCCGGGAGATTAACTCCCAGCTGAGTCAAGCAGTTATGCAACCCAGACATTTTGAGTATGTGCTCACTGACAGAACTATTTTCCTCCATCTTACAGCTGAAGAACTTGTCGGAGACTTCATATCTCTCGACCCAGGCATGAGCTTAAAAAACCATTTTCAGCTCTTCAAACATCTCATATGCTCCGTGTCTCTCAACACGCTTTTGGAGCCCCGGTTCTAAGCTATAAAGCATGCCACGCTGAACGAGGAAGTAATCATCAGCACGTGTCTGCCAAGCGTTCATAAAGTCTTGGTTCTGTGGGACGGGTGCGTCACCTAGCGGTGCTTCTAGGACATAATCTTTCTTGGCAGCTATGAGGATGATCCTCAGGTTCCGGACCCAGTCCGTATAGTTGCTGCCATCGTCTTTTAGCTTGGTTTTCTCTAGGAACGCGTTGAAGTTGAGGACAACGTGGGCCATTTGATCTACAAGACATATTGTAAAGATTTTATACTAAGTTCATGATAATTAAGTTCATCTAATCAAATTATTAAATGAACTCCCACTCAGATAGACATCCCTCCAGTCATCTAAGTATAACATGATCCGAGTTAACTAGGCCGTGTCCGATCATCACGTGAGACGGACTAGTCAACATCGGTGAACATCTTCATGTTGATCGTATCTTCTATACGACTCATGCTCGACCTTTTGGTCTTCTGTGTTCCGAGGCCATGTCTGTACATGCTAGGCTCGTCAAGTCAACCTAAGTGTATTGCGTGTGTAAATCTGTCTTACACCCGTTGTATTCGAACGTTAGAATCTATCACACCCGATCATCACGTGGTGCTTCAGAACAACGAACCTTCGCAACGGTGCACAGTTAGGGGGAACACTTTCTTGAAATTATTATGAGGGATCATCTTATTTAAGCTACCGCCGTTCTAAGCAAATAAGATGTAAAACATGATAAACATCACATGCAATCAAATAGTGACATGATATGGCCAATATCATTTGCTCCTTTGATCTCCATCTTCGGGACTTCTTGAAGTTGTCTCGTCATCTATTACTTCTACTACTATGGCTAACGCTTTAGCAATAAAGTAAAGTAATTACATGTTGACACGCAGGTCATAAATAAATAAAGACAACTCCTATGGCTCCTGCCGGTTGTCATACTCATCGACATGCAAGTCGTGATTCCTATTACAAGAACATGATCAATCTCATACATCACATATATCATTCATCATTCATCACAACCTTTGGCCATATCACATCACAAAACACTTGCTGCAAAAACAAGTTAGACGTCCTCTAATTGTTGTTGCAAGTTTTTATGTGGCTGCTATAGGTTTCTAGCAAGAACGTTTCTTACCTACGCCAAAACCACAACGTGAATTGCCAATTTCTATTTACCCTTCATAAGGACCCTGTTCATCAAATCCGATCCGACTAAAGTGGGAGAGACAGACACCCGCCAGCCACCTTATGCAACTAGTGCGTGTCAGTCGGTGGAACCGGTCTCACGTAAGCGTACGTGTAAGGTTGGTCCGGGCCGCTTCATCCCACGATGCCGCCGAATCAAGATAAGACTAGTAACAGTAAGTAAATTGACAATATCGACGCCCACAACTACTTTCTATTCTACTCGTGCATAGTAACTACGCATAGACCTAGCTCATGATGCCACTGTTGGGGATCGTAGCAGAAATTAAAAAAATTCTACACATCACCAAGATCAATTTATGGAGTAATCTAGCAACAAGGGGAATAGGAGTGCATCTACATACCCTTGTAGATCGCGAGCGGAAGCGTTCAAGTGAACAGGGATGATGGAGTCGTACTCGCCGTGATCCAAATCACCGATGACCAAGTTCCGAACGGACAGCACCTCCGCGTTCAACACACATACGGTTGGGAAGACGTCTCCTCCTTCTTGATCCAGCAAGGGGAAGGAGAGGTTGATGAAGATCAGCAGCACGACGGCATGGTGGTGGATGCAGCAGGATCCCGGCAGGGCTTCGCCAAGCACAAGCGGGGAGGATAGGTGTTACGGAGGGAGAGGGAGGCGCCAAGAGCAAGGTGCGGCGGCCCTCCCTCCCTTCCACTATATATAGGCGCTAGGGGGGCGCATGCCCCCTTGGAGATCCCATCTAAAAGGTGGGGGGCGGCCCCTGGGGGCAACGGCCCCCTTAGGGTTTCCAACCAGGGGGGCGCATGCCCCCTCGGGGGGCAACGGCCCCCTAAGGTTTCCAACCCTAGGCGCCTTGGGCCCTTGGGTGGGGCGCACCAGCCCATCAGGGGCTGGTTTCCACGCCACTTCAGCCCATGGGGCCCTCCAGAATAGGTGGCCCCATCCGGTGGACCCCTGGGATCCTTCCGGTGGTCCCGGTACAATACCGGTAACCCCCGAAACCTTCCCGCTGGCCGAAACTAGACTTCCTATATATAAATCTTTACCTCCGGACCATTCCGGAACTCCTCATGACATCCGGGATCTCATCCGGGACTCCAGACAACTTTCGGGTTACTGCATACTAATATCTCTTCAACCCTAGCGTCACCAACCTTAAGTGTGTGGACCCTACGGGTTCGGGAGACACGCAGACATGACTGAGACACCTCTCCGGTCAATAACCAACAACGGGATCTGGATACCCATGTTGGCTCCCACATGCTCCTCAATGATCTCATCGGATGAACCACGATGTCGAGGACTTAATCAATCCCGTATTCAATTCCCTTTATCAATCGGTACATTACTTGCCCGAGACTCGATCGTCGGTATCCCAATACCTTGTTCAATCTCGTTACCGGCAAGTCACTTTACTCGTACCGTAATGCATGATCCCATGACTAACCCCTTGGTCACATTGAGCTCATTATGATGATGCATTACCGAGTGGGCCCAGAGACACCTCTCCGTCATACGGAGTGACAAATCCCAGTCTCGATTCGTGCCAACCCAACAGACACTTTCGGAGACACCCTAGTGCACCTTTATAGCCACCCAGTTACGTTGTGACTTTTGATACACCCAAAGCACTCCTATGGTATCCGGGAGTTGCACAATCTCATGGTCTAAGGAAATGATACTTGACATTAGAAAAGCTCTCACAAAACGAACTTACACGATATTTGTGCTATGCTTAGGTTTGGGTCTTGTCCATCAAATCATTCTCCTAATGATGTGATCCCGTTATCAATGACATCCCCATGTCCATAGCCAGGAAACCATGACTATCTGTTGATCAACGAGCTAGTCAACTAGAGGCTCACTAGGGACACATTGTGGTCTATGTATTCACACATGTATTACGATTTCCGGATAATACATTTATAGCATGAATAATAGACAATTATCATGAACAAGGAAATATAATAATCATTTTATTATTGCCTCTAGGGCATATTTCCAACAGTCTGAACACCCAATTCTCTGGAGCCGTGACGATCACCCGCCCCGGGTTGATAATCCGGGCCACTTGGCTCTAGCGGTGGCGCCTCAGGTTGGAGGGTACAAATTCACTAAAGTACTCATGGATGGAGGCAGCAGCATCTATATCATTTATTATGATACTTTCCGTCGCATGGGGCTAACCGACCAAAATCTTAAACCGTCCAATACTGCTTTCCACGGAGTAGTTCCTGGTAAGTCGGCATATCCAGAGGGAAAGATTGCTATGGAAGTAGCCTTTGGGGATGAAAATTACTCTAGAGCAGAGACGTTGACCTTTAAGGTGGTCAAGATCCAGAGCCGTATCACGCTCTGTTTGGGCGGCCGGCTTTTGCCAAATTCATGGCATGGCCTTGTTATGTTTATTTGCAACTTAAGATGTCGGGTCACAAGGGTAGTATTACAGTGCATGGAAGCTGGAAGATAGCCTTGGAATGTGAAGAAGGTGATGCTGCTTATGTTGAGTTTGTCTGCATAACAGAAGAATTGAAATTTTACAAGGATAATGTTGACCCGGTGGACATGACATCTTTGAAGAAGAAAACCACAGAGCATGACCCCCTATTGAAGTTTAAGTCAGCGGATGACACTAAGCTAGTTGATTTCGTTCCTGATGATTCATCCAGGAAGTTCAGTATCAGTGCTAATCTGGATCCGAAATAGGAAAGCGCACTCATTGAGTTCATTCATGAGAACCGGGACATCTTTGCATGGAAGCCTTCAGACATGCCAGGTGTACCGTGGGAACTTGCTGAGAACACTCTCAATATTGATCCGAAGTTTAAACCGGTCAAGCAGTTCCTTCGCCGTTTCAATGAGGAGAGGCGCAAGGCCATTGGTGAAGAAGTGGCCTGGCTCTTGGCAGCTGGGTTCATTGTTGAAGTTTTTCATCCTGAGTGGTTGGCTAACCCGGTGCTAGATCTTAACAAGGCCTGTCCGACTGATCCTTTTGCTCTCCCCCGTATTGATCAGATTATTGATGCCACGACGGGTTGTGAGTGTTTGAGCTTTTTGGATGCTTATTCTAGTTATCATCAGATCAAGATGGCAGTTAAGGACCAGGAGAAGACAACCTTCATCACTCCCTTCCGAGCCTTCTGTTATGTATCTATTCCTTTTGGGCTCAAGAGTGCCCAAGCGACTTACCAATGGTGTGTGCAAAATTGCCTTCATGATCAAATTGGGCGCAATGTTCATGCTTATGTGGATGATATCATGGTGAAATCCAGGAAGAAGGACACCTTGATAGATGATTTGAAAGAGACCTTTGACAATCTCCAGATCTACAAGAGGATGCTTAACTCGGCCAAATGTGTCTTTGGCGTACCAGCAGGCAAGCAATTAGGTTTTCTTGTTTTTGAACGGGGCATTGAAGCTAACCCGGAGATAATAAAGGCCATCACTCCCGTGGCTAAACCGGTATGTATCAATGATGTTCAGCGTCTGGCGGGTCGTACTGCGGCCCTAAGCCGGTTCATAAGCCGTTTGGGTGAGAAGGCTATTGATACGTCTCCAACGTATCTACTTTTCCAAACACTTTTCCCTTGTTTTGGACTCTAACTTGCATGATTTGAATGGAACTAACCCAGACTGATGCTGTTTTCAGTAGCATTCCCATGGTGTTATTTGTATGCAGAAATAAAAGTTCTCGGAATGACCTGAAAATTCACGGAGACACGTTTTGGAATATATAAAAATACTGGCAAAAGAATCAGCTTAAGGGGCCCCACACCCTATCCACGAAGGTGCAGGACGCCCCCCTGGGGCGCACCCCCTGCCTCGTGGGCCCCTGAGGCTCCACCGACGTCAACTCCAACTCTATATATTCACGTCCGGGGTGAAAAAAATAGGAGAGAAGGATTCGTCACGTTTTACGATACAGAGCCACAGCCAAGCCCTAATCTTCATTGGGAGGGCTAATCTGGAGTCTGTTCGGGGCTTCTGAGAGGGGAATCCGTCGCCACTGTCATCATCAACCTACCTCCATCACCAATTTGATGATGCTCACCATCGTGCGTGAGTAATTCCATCGTGGGCTTGCTGGACGGTGATGGGTTGGATGAGATTTATCATGTAATCAAGTTAGTTTTGTTAGGGTTTGATCCCTAGTATCCAGTATGTTCTAAGATTGATGTTGCTATGACTTTGCTATGCTTAATGCTTGTCACTAGGGCCCGAGTGCCATGATTCCAGATCTGAACCTGTTATGATTTCATGAATATATGTGAGTTCTTGATCCTATCTTGCAAGTCAATATTCACCTACTATGTGTTATGATCCGGTAACCCAGAAGTGACAATAACCGGGAGCACTCCCGATGATGACCGTAGTTTGAGGAGTTCATGTATTCACTAAGTGTTAATGCTTTGGTCTAGTACTCTATTAAAAGGAGGCCTTAATATCGCTTGGTTTCCAATAGGACCCCGCTGCCACGGGAGGGTAGGACAAAAGATGTCATGCAAGTTCTTTTCCATAAGCACGTATGACTATATTCGGAATACATGCCTACATTACATTGATGAACTGGAGCTAGTTTTGTGTCACCCTATGTTATAACTGTTGCATGAGGAATCGCATCTGACATAATTATCCATCATTGATCCATTGCCTACGAGCTTTTCACGTATTGATCTTTGCTTAGTTACTTTTCCGTCGCCACCGTTCCAATTGCTACAATACTGCTACTGTTACTTTTGCCACCATTACCGTTACCTCCATACTACTTTGCTACTAAATACTTTGCTGCAGATATTAAGTCTTTCAGGTGCGATTGAATTGACAACTCAACTGTTAATACTTGAGAATATTTTTTGGCTCCCCTTGTGTCGAATCAATAAATTTGGGTTGAATACTCTACCCTCGAAAACAGTTGTTATCCCCTATACTTGCGGGTTATCAAGACTATTTTCTGGCACCGTTGCCGGAGAGCATAGATCTATTATTTGAGTCACTTGGGATTTATATGTGTTGATCACTATGAGGAACTTGAAAGATGAAAGAACTAAGATTTTTTCCTCAACTACGAGGGGAGGTAAGGAATTGCCATCTAGCTCTGCACTTGATTCACCTTCTGTTTTGAGTAAGCTTGCGACACCTAAACCTGCATGTCACTACAAGAAATATGTCAACTTATGGCCACCACTATTGGTCACTGAAAGGTCACAAATTTCCATTTATGACCTTTTTGTGACCAAAAACATAAGGTCAAAAGCTGGGCGTGTAAACTGACTATAGCGACCTTTCTTCTGGAATGGTCGCAAACGTTTATGACCAAAAGACGTCTACTGTGGCGTTTTGGTCACTAGCAACCTCCCCAGGCCACGTAGGCATCCAGCGTGGCAATCTGACGTGGCACAAGATTCAGCCCGGTCCAATTCGGTGTTTATATGGGCCGAGCCCATTAATTCAACCCATTTATGATTTTTTTTCCTAGATGTTTTTGGGCCTTTTCTATCATGGGCCTTTACCTTTCCACAGAGTTTGTTTCCTTTTTGTTTCTATTTTCTATTTGAGTCAAGGCCTTCTTATATTACTTCGGAATAGCTTTTCAGCCCAGGTTATTTTGGGCCATGCATCTTAATAGTACAAGTATATTTGGTCCGTGGCCACTATCAGGTCCAATAAGAACATTTTCTGGAGAACTTAATGTTCAAGTAAAATGTACAAAACATTATAGGAAAATAACACATACAACAGCAGATAAAATTTCATTTCACTCCTACAGCTCACTACATCATAGACAATACATGACAATCATTCAATTTTTTACTAGGCAGCCGAGTACATCATTCAATTTCAAATAAACAGTACTGCTCCTGGAAGCAAAATAGGCCGCCACACGCCATGGTGCCCCAAGTAACCAGCAACGCTGCTTGCCCCCTTGGCCCAGCTCCTTGCTGCCGACGATGGACGAGACTAGGATGCGGAGCTCCCTGCACATGACATATTGTGTCAATGCTTGCAGCAATAGAAGGAACTCACATAGCACAGAACTTGCACAGTAGTGTATCAACACCCGAAAGATTGACTGAATTGAACTGTTATGTAACCAAGTTAGAGCTGGCAGAAGTTACAGGTACATAAACATCCATAGAGCTAGCATGTTGTATTTCTGTAGAAAGAAGCATCAAATCACTATTCTACACAAAAAGCTAGCCCATACATGCACAGACACCAGAACGGTACATAGAATGAAGCACAGGGCTAGTACTTGCTACCCTGGCATTTCAGGCATTCTAGTGTTTAGGAGATTTGACTTCCAGCAGAAAACTAAGTCGATAGACTTAGCACTTGTGACTTCAACTAACTTGACCAGTGCTAAGTTATTAATAGACTTACTTGTGACTTCAACTAACTTGTGGACTGATTTTGCTCAAGTTTCTTAATAGACTTACAATGTTTAGCTTCCAGAAATTAAATCACAAAGTTTAGCTTACGGAAACAAAATTACAAGGTTTTCTATCTGCAATCAGTACAAACTTGATAGTGCTACAAGTGCTAATGATCCAACAGCGTCCCAGCTCCACACATCCTAGTACTAGATTTCCTCACACTTGATAGTGCTACAAGCAAGCAAGCAAGCAAACATGCAAATACTAGTAGTACTGGTTGTCTAATGAATGGGATACATGATTCTCCTCAAATAAATTGACAAGGTTTCCTTCTTTTTTCTAGTTAATGACAACAAGTCATCAATCAAGCAAGCAACATCACATTGGTACAGCAGCTAGCATCGTTCAACATATATGGGGTGTGAGCAGTCAACACCTACTAATTTTATTTTATTTGTTTGCATCAAGTCAGCACCTACTAGATGGGATGGAAATGCATCTTCTGTATTAGTTGTGGAGCATGCGTGTATTATTAACAACAAAATCAAGGGTCGACACTAGTGAAAGAGCAGACAAGAATATTTGCTTGCAACCAGACAACGTTGCTTGTGCGAGGTGAGGCGACGCGAAGAGCAGCTCCTCGCTCTTGGCGCCGAGCTTGACGAGGGGAGTGGGCTCCATGGAACCTGCGACAACCCGACCTATGTAAATCATAAGGTCTTGATTAGATATAAACAGTAGTACTGAATGATAGATATAAACATTAGTATTGCCTGAGCTCAGTTTTTTTGCAAGGATAAGCATGTCCTAAACCGCCATTGTGAGATCGTTGAAGTAATAGATGCCAGAATGTGAGAATGGATAAAACAGAACATGAATGTTCTCAAGTGCCATGAAGTGAGAAAGCAGGTAGTCAGAATGACGAGGCATGTTAGTGCCATGAAATGTGAGAAGGTTTGGATGGTTAAACCTCCTCCTCCAGCTCCGGTGGTAGAGGAGGATGGACCTGAGGTAGCCTTTCAAGTAGTCTTTTCGGATGGATGTAAAACTTGAGAATATAGTATACTACAGTAGAACTAATTTTCATATGCAGCATAATTTCAACCACCCAACTTAATTCTAGCCCTCCATTCTGAAGGATCTACTACTGAACCATGCAGAACAAACAACAACAAAAAATAACAGCATTTCGAACAGTATAAACAGAGAGCAGCCATGCCAATAAACTAATAATAAAATTCCGTGATAGATAAGAGAAACACGGGACTACAACACAGAATCGACAGCAGCTGCTACATCTAATTTAAATAAGACCAGATCTACAGCATATTTTCAATCATAAGGTGGCATTCTAACTTAAATTGACAAGCCATCCTAACTTAATTGACAAGCCATCCATTCCTAAGGATCTAATTTGAGAATCTGACATAGAACAATCTCAGAAACAGGGGACTACAGGTGTTTATGTCCCTTGCCGTAGTTCATTTGGGTAGCAGTTGTACATGTGGTATGTGCTTATGATTTGGGTAGCACATTTATCTCATGCACAAAGTTGTACCAGTGTTGTTATTAATCTATAAGGTTATTACTGTTCTGAACACGCCACATTGCAGTGCTAGGGTATTTTGCTATGTTTTTGGTATGCCTATCACTACTGCATAAATAAACAAATAAATAGTAAGGTGTCTTGCATGCATAGAAAATGAGGATCCCAGTTTTACTTTTACCAATGGAGAAGATTCAGAGGTACCACAGCTTGGCGTTCAGCTCCGCAAACTTCTCACGGCTGCGTGCAACAAGAAAAAATCAAGAAGATTATCTATCTGTAGTTGCAGTGCAAGAAAAGAATCATATCATCTTCAGTAGCTGCAGTGATGCAGGAGATCGATCATCTGAGAATTTGTGATTAGATTCAGAAAAAGGAAGTTCATGAAGATGGACCTGAAGCGGAGATGCCGGCACAGACCCGTAGCGGGCCTCCATGTACGGGGGCTGCAGCCTCAGGTCGTCCACGAACATGGAGCTGACCCTCATCAGGGATCTTCCCAGCGTGAGGTCCTATCATATGATTCCAACAGCATGCAACCTTAGAAAAGTTCACATGCAGGTAATGAACAAAGTGACGGGTGGGCGGAGTGTACCTCCGGCGAGCACAGCTGGAAGAACTTTGCTCGAGTGACCAGCGGCCCGAACAGCATGGAAGTAGGTCGCTTGCCCTCGGGATCTTGAGGCTTGAACTCCGTGTCCATCCAGTCCAGCGTTCTCCCCTCCATGAACTGTTTTAGAGGAAAACATATTAGATCGCCAGCAAACATTCAGTAGTAAGAAAAGTACTCCTACAAAGTTCAGCAATAAGCTGGTGGCGGTCAGGGGTTTTTTATTTCTGCGTCTGAATCTAGACTTCAAGACAAGAAAAGGACGCCAGCGCGCTCCCGGTAGTCAAGAAATACTACCATTCCATGCTCATGGTGTACCTTTTCAAGCACGTACGACGGCGGCGACCTATGGTCCGGCATGAAGGTGGCAACGAACACCGCAGCGGCGATCTTCTCCGGGAACAGCTCGCAGGCGAGGGCGACGTTCACGCCGCCGAGGCTGTGGCCGACGAGCACCACCTTCTCGCCGGGCGGGAGGGACTCCAGGAGGTCCAGCAGCGGCTTGGTGTAGTCGCGGAACGTTGGCACCTCGCGCAGCGGCCTGGGGTCGACGCCCGACGCCGCCAGGTCAGGCGTGCTGACGCGGTGCCCGGCCAACCTGAGCCGCGTCGCCACCTTGAACGAGGACCAGCCGCCGAGGCATGCGCCGCTACGGACCTGAGGGTTTCGGGCTCCTCCCCTCCTGCCATGGCCGCGGCGCGGGAGTCGCCGGAGAGGAGCGGCGCCATGGGAGATGCTAGAGTGGATCCTCCCCTCGGCGGCATGCCCGCTGCTGGGTGATGGAGGGAAAGAAGGAGAGAGTGAGGGTGGTGATCGCCAGCGGCGGGGTGATGGAGGGAGGGCGGATCTGTCCGCTGCTGGAGTGGATCCGCAACCATGGAGGGCAGGTCACCGGGGCTGAACGGCGGCGGCGGTGTGTGTGTGAAATCGATGGAGGGAGATGGTTTAGGTTGGGGCGGCGGCAGTTGTGGGGAAGG
>NC_041390.1:171477987-171534773 GCF_002162155.2 Triticum dicoccoides | reverse complement strand
ATCTGGATCGGGCAAAGAGGGAGAGATAGGCGGCGGCGGGTGAGGAGGAAGGGTTGCCGTGTGGGAGAGGACTGGATCGGGAGGGGGCGGCGGCGGCGCGGAGATGGGAGGATGGGTGCGACGGGGGGATCAATCTGAGCTAGGGTTTGGGCTGCGGGTGGGGGATCTCTTTTTGTTTTCTTTTTTCTTTTTTCTGTAGAAAGATGGATGGATGGATGTGGGATGCAGAGATGGATGGATGGATGGATGGATGGACGCCATGTCATCAATCCGTGGGAAGTGTTCTGATTGGTTCGGAAAATCAATGGTTTAAAATAATTTTGAAGTACTAAAAATAAAGGGATTTTGTAAAGTAGGTATCAAAAATAATATTCAAAAGGGCACCACACAAATTTTCACTAGAGTTAGACCACATTTTATGGATAAGGACCAATTTGTATGCATTTTTGATCTTTCTAGCTATTTTTAATCATTTTCCGAGTGGCAAAAATGGGTTTTTTTTGTGAAGAACCTACCAAATATTTGTTGCAAAATTGGACTCCATCAATTTTATAAAATACTACTGCATATTTAATATACAATTGACCAAATGATTTGGTGTCAAAAGATTTGATCCACCTCTCGTGAAAAAACAAATTTCCGCCGGTTCAGCTGGAAACGGGTCAAATTTGAATAGCAGCTGCCTCATAGTTCGCTATTTATTTTTTCCAAAAAACATTTCTAGGTACATAAGTATCTATTTAATCATAGAAACACCAAAAAAATTTCAAGATTCAACCACTAGCTAGGAACTGTCATTCCCGCCGTTTTGACCACATTTTGTAACGGGCATAAAAAATTAAAAAAAATCAAAAAATTGAAAAACCTTCGCATTGTGTCATTATATGTGACCAATTACCCGGAAAATTAATAAACTTGTAATACGGTAATTATTTTGAAAAAATGTTCTCAAAAACAAGCTATCATGTGTGAATATGCATGGCTTTCAAGCCAAATGATCAAATCTTATGGCCACATTCATGGCATAGTTTGTTCAAATGATCTCATATTGTGCACAAGGGTCCATCTTGGGATGGTAAACAATGTTGCCTAAGGAAGTTTTCATTTTCTTTGCACAAAAAATTCATTTTTCTAATTTTTGAGTGTCCAAACTGAGCTTTTTTTGTGAAGGACCTAGCAAATATTTGTTGCAAATTTGGACCAAATCATTTTTAGAAAATAATAGGCCATATATAATGCACAATTGACCAAATGGTTGGGTGTTAAAAGTTTTGATCCACCTCTCGTGAAAAAGACAAATTTTCGCCGATTCAGCTGGAAGCGGGTCAAATTTGAACTGCAGCTGCCTCATAGTTTGCTATTTATTTTTTCCAAAAATCATTTCTTGGTACATGCGTATATTTTTAATCAGAGAAACACCAACAAAATTCCAAGATTCAACCACTAGCTTGGAACGGTCATTCCCGCCGTTTTGACCGCATTTTGAAACGGGCATAAAAAATACAAAAAAAATTAAAAAATTGGGAAACCTTCGCATTGTGTCATCATATGTGGCCAAGTTCCCAGGAAAAATAACAAAATTGTAATATCAATTATTATAAAAAAGTGTACTCAGAAACGAGCTATCATGTGTGGAGATCAATGACTTTCAAGCCAAATGATCAATCTTATGGCCACATTCATGGCATAGTTTGTTCAAATGATCTCATATTGTGCACAGGGGTGCATCTTGGAATTCCAAACAATGTTGATTTGGGAGGTTTTCATTTTCTTTGCTCAAAAGAACCATTTTCCATTTTTCGAGTGCCCAAAAGGAGGTTTTTTTGTGAAGGACCTCCCAAATAATTGTTGCAAAATTGGACCAAATCATTTTTCTAAAATACTAGGCCATATTTAATGCACAATTGACAAAATGGTTGGGGTGTAAAAAGTTTTGATCCACCTCTCGTGAAAAAGATAAATTTTCGCCGATTCAGCTGGAAGCGGGTCAAATTTGAACTGCAGCTGCCTCATAGTTCGCTATTTATTTTTTCCAAAAAACATTTCTAGGTACATAAGTATCTATTTAATCATAGAAACACCAAAAAAATTCCAAGATTCAACCACTAGCTAGGAACTATCATTCCCGCCGTTTTGACCACATTTTGAAACGGGCATAAAAAATAAAAAAAATAAAAAATGGGAAACCTTCGCATTGTGTCATTATATGTGGCCAAGTTCCTAGGAAAAATAACAAACTTGTAATACGACAATTATTTTAAAGAAGTGTTCTCAGAAACGAGCTATCACGTGTGGAGATCAATGGCTTTCAAGCCAAATGATCAATCTTATGGCCACATTCATGGCATAGTTTGTTCAAATGATCTCATATTGTGCACAAGGGTTCATATTGGAATGGCAAACAATGTTGCCTAAGGAAGTTTTCATTTTCGTTGGACGAAAAAACCATTTTCCATTTTTCGAGTGCCCGAAAGGAGGTTTTTTTGTGAAGGAACTACCAAATAATTGTTGCAAAATTGGACCAAATCATTTTTATAAAATACTAGGCCATATTTAATGCACAATTGACAAAATTGTTGGGAGTAATTTTTTTGATTCACCTCTCGTGAAAAAGGCAAATTTCCGCCGATTCAGTTGGAATCGGGTCAAATTTGAACTGCAGCTGCCTCATAGTTTGCTATTTATTTTTTCCAAAAATCATTTCTAGTTACATAAGGACCTATTTAATCATATATACATGGTTTGGTGGCGATACGTCGAGGTTTTGGCGGTGGCCGAGGGCCCCAACTCTAGAGCACGTAAACTCGCATGCCCGTCATGTGGTCACCGCGTGACCGTAATGTTACCATGTGTTCTGGGCGGCCTAGGCATGTCTAGTGGGTTGGGCATTTCCCAGGTTGGTGCTAGGAAGAAAATTAGAACATAAGATTCTCACGAGGAGACCGATCGATGCTCAAACATGAATTAGCAACCAAGTGTTTGATTAGCGGTACGGGAAATGCACATGGCCAATGGGCGTGAGTTTTGGCTGAGGATGATCATCTACTAAGGAGAATGTCTTCACAAATTTTTAGCTCAAAAGGAGGATCCTAGGTGGTACTTGCTTTGCAAAGTACCACGCTGGACAAAAATATGAATGTTGAAGCTGGGCTCAAAATAATGAATGGAGTGAGCCGAAATTTTGTGGAGGATGGTTATTTGGGCATAAGAAAGCATTGAAGAAAATTGATACCATTTGTACATGCCAAAGTAGTACTTCCTTCACAATGCTCTTCTATGGATAGAAACTTTGGAAAACTAGTGAGAGAGATTGGCTGAATGAAATGAGCTCAAAATTGGTGTAGGTAAGTTACTTAAGTATGGTCATGCGCTGGTAAATTTTCAGATCATTTGGGTAAGCCTAGCCAGTACTTACTTCACAAAGCTTCTCTCGAGGTAGAAACTTTGGAAATTTCTCGAGAAAGATTTACTAGGAAAATTGAGCTGAATATTATCATGTGGCAATGATTTGGGTATGGAAGAGTGCCCGAAAAGTTTGAGGGTAATAGGAGGGGTCTATATAACACTTGCTTTGCAACGTGCCAATTTGGCCATAAAATATAAATTGAACCTGGGCTCACATAGATGACTTGACTGAGCTGCAATTTGGAGGAGGTGATAATTTGGGCATGTGAAGGAACTGTATAAATTTCATGTCAATTAGAGATATAAAAAAGGTACTTCCTTCACAATGCTTCTAGGTGGACAAAAACTTTGGAAATTTGCCGAGGAAGATTTGCTAGGCAAATGGAGCTGAATTTTTTCATGCGGTAATGACTTGGATAGGAAAGAGTGCCCAAAAATTCCAAGGGCAATCAAGAATATATAAATAGCACTTCCTTCATAAAGTGTTGTTGTCAACAGAATAGGAAAATGAATATTGTTGAATTAGTTTTGAACTAGGCAAGGAAGGATTTTTACATATTTGATGAAGATATGCCCCAAAGAATTTATGATATTTTTTTGGGAATTTTGATAATGATAGAAATATAGGTTGCTTCACAACCTAGGGCAAAAACTGCCACATGGACATGACACATAGGCAAAACTGATGAGATGGCGCCTAGTCATCACAACCCACCACAATCTACAAGGCTATGACCATCTATATTGGTCATTAACAACTAGAAATAAGGCAGCGGACTAGCACTGTTTGCTTTGTGACCATTTCGTGTAAGGAAATTACGACCTTTCTGACCAAAATGGTCGCAATGGTTTAGGGTTTGGAGCCCCCTGAACAGCTTTTGACCAATTGGTCTAAAATGGTCATAAATTGATGACCAATTCTTCGAGGGTCACTGACAGAAGGTCATAAGTTGACATATTTCTTGTAGTGTGTTATTGATGATGCCACTTCTGCAATGCATGATGCTTATGATGAAACTACTTCTGTGCCTCATAATACTGTGCCATTAGGTGAATTCCTTGATGAACAACTTGCTAGGGTTAGAGAAAATGAAATTATTGAAACTGATAATATTGATGAAAGTGATGATGAAGATTCTCCCCCTAGATATGAATTGCCTGATGTGCCCGAGGGTTATGTTATGGATGAAGAAACTACTAGAGATCTTTTAGCTTGCAAAGATAGATATGATCTTAAGCAACTGTTAGCTAATCTGAAAGAAAAGTCTTTGAATGCTAGAATGAAATATGACCCTGCTTTTGCTACTTCACCTATCTGTATTTCTGATAAGGATTATGATTTCTCTATCGATCCTGAGTTAATTACTTTGGTTGAATATGATCCTTTTTATGGCTATGAATCTAAAACTGTTGTGGCACATCTTACTAAATTGAATGATATAGCCACCCTATTCACTCATGAGGAAAAAATTCGTTACTACTATATCCTTAAGTTATTTCCGTTCTCATTAAAGGGTGATGCTAAAACATGGTTTAATTCTCTTGCTCCTAGTTGTGTGCGTAGTCCCCAGGATATGATTTATTACTTCTCTGCTAAATATTTCCCCGCTCATAAGAAACATGCTGCCTTAAGGGAAATATGTAATTTTGTGCAAATTGAAGAAGAGAGTCTCCCACAAGCTTGGGGGAGGCTTCTCCGATTTCTTAATGCTTTGCCTGATCATCCTCTCAAGAAAAATGAAATACTTGATATCTTTTATAATGGACTAACCGATGCTTCCAGAGACCACCTGGATAGTTGTGTTGGTTATGTTTTCAGGGAAAGAACTATTGAGCAAGCTGAATTGCTATTGAATAATATGTTGAGTAATGATAATGATTGGACACTTCCTGAACCAACTCCTAAGCCAACTCCGAAGAAAAGGGGTATTCTATTTCTCAGTCCTAAAGATATGCAAGAGGCAAAGAAATCTACGAAATAAAAGGGTATTAAAGCTAAAGATATTAAGAATTTACCACCTATTGAAGAAATACATGGTCTTGATAACCCGACACAGGTAGTAAAGATAAATTCTCTCTATAGATTTGATGAAGGTGATATTCCTTGTAATAAGTCTGCTAGCCAATGCTTGGATGAATTTGATAATTTTATTGTTAAACAAGAAAACGTCAATGCTTATGTTGGTAGATAATTAAAACGTAATGCTTATATGATTAAAGACTTGATTGATTATATGCCTAGAGTTAAAGGTGACCTTAAACTTATTAGCAAACATGCTTCTATGGTTACCACTCAAGTAGAACAAGTGCTTAAAGCTCAAGATGATTTGTTCAATGAACTGAATAATAAGGAGAATGAAAATTCTGTTAGAGTTGTGACTAGAGGTGGTAAAATGACTCAGGAACCTCTGTATCCTGAGGTCCACCCTAAGAAAGCTGAGCAAGATTCTTAGAGAACTAATGTTGATGCACCTAGTTCTTCTAAGAAGAAGAAAAAGAAAAATGATAGGACTTTGCATGCTTCTAGTGAACCTGTTGTTGACACACCTGAGAATCCCAATGAAATTTATATTTCTGATGCTGAAACATAATCTGGAAATGAACATGAACCTAGTAATAATGTTAATGATGATGTTCATGTTGATGCTCAACCTAGCAATAACAATGATGTAGAGATTGAACCCGCTGTTGATCTTGATAACCCACAATCAAAGAGTCAACATTATGATAAGAGGGACTTCGTTGGTAGGAAGCACGGTAAAGAAAGAGAACCATGGGTTTAGAAACCTGTGCCTTTTCCTCCTAAGCCATCCAAGAAAAAGTATGATGAGGATTTTGAGCGCTTTGATGAAATGATTAGACCTATCTTTTTACGTATGCGTTTGACTGATATGCTTAAAATGAATCCTTATGCTAAGTATATGGAAGATATTGTTACAAATAAAAGAAATATACCGGAAGTTGAAATTTCCACCATGCTTGCCAATTATACTTTTAAAGGTGGAATACCTAAGAAACTAGGAGATCCCAGAGTACCAACTATACCATGCTCCATTAAAAGAAACTATGTTAAAACTGCTTTATGTGATCTTGGAGCCGGTGTTAGTGTTATGCCTCTCTCTTTATATCGTAGACTTGATTTGAATAAGTTGACACCTACTAAAATATCTTTGCAAATGGCCGATAAATCAACTGCTATAGCTATCGGTATCTGTGAGGATGTGCCTGTTGTAGTTGCAAACATTACTATTTTAACGGACTTTGTTATTCTTGATATTCCCGAGGATGATAGTATGTTGATTATCCTCGGCAGACCCTTTTTGAATACTGCAGGGGCTGTTGTTGATTGCAACAAAGGCAATGTCACTTTTCATGTTAATGGTAATGAGCATACGGTTCACTTTCCGAGGAAACAAACTCAAGTCCACAGTATCAATTCTATTGGAACAGTATTGGAGGTTTTGAATTTCCTCTCCCTACCATCAAGAAAAAATATGATATTCTTATTGTTGGGGACATGCATATCCCCATTGAGGTAACGTAGTGTTATTCGAAAATTCTCCGGTTTCATGTTATTCGAAAAGAGTTTGTTAACAAGACTTATACAACCTTGTTGGTGGATTCCTTTTGATGAGCATGAGATGGATGAAGTTAGAAATCACAACTCTCTATACCCTCCTTTTACTTTATGTTATTTAGATTAAATAAAGCAAAAATAGTATTTTCTGTCTATTTTCTGAATTATCCTTACAATAAAAATACCCCGAAAATAAGACTTCTCCAAATGTCCTAAAAATGATATATGATTTTTTGTAGAATATTTTAGAATTATTGGCACTAAGAACACACCAGGGGCCCCACAACTTGGCCATGAGGGTGTAGGGCACACCCCCTGCCTCATGGACCCCATGTGGACCCCCTCCACTTATTCCAGCACCCACACACTTTGTCTTCCTCTATAAAAAATCATCCCGTAGCTCAAACCCGTGTTCTAGCTCATCTTGCTGCCATTTTCGATCTCCTTGCTCAAAGCTCCATTCACAAAACTGCTTTGGGGGATTGTTCTTTGGTATGTGACTCCTCCAATGGTCCAATTAGTTTTTGTTCTAGTGCTTTTATTTATTGCAATTTTTTGCTGCTTAGGTGACCCTGTTCTTGAGCTTGCATGTCAAATTTATATGGTCAAAAGTAGTTTTAATGCATGATATAGCCTCTAGGCACTTGTAGGAGTAGTTACTATCAATCTTGTTGAGTTTGGTTCACTTTTATTTTGAGTCAGTAAAAATTTCAGAAAATTTCAGAGGGAGAAAATGTTGAAGAGATTGTTTAGAGGCTCTTCGAGCTGAAGCTCGAAGGATAAGCAGAATGAGGAGAATAGAAAGCCAAAATACAATATTCCTCAAACTATGGAGGTTCGGCCGTGCGAATGGCCTTGTGATGAGTTATTGACAGCCGCTGGAATTCATGATGACTTTTATTACTTGGCTGAGAATGCAGGCCTCACCGACTCCCTCCATGACTAGCGCGAACAATATCTCCTACTCACTAATATTTTCGTACAATTTTTTTATTTCCATGCTAAGAAATCACGACCTTCAGTGGAGTTTCACTTATATGATGAGGTTAAGGAGATGTCACTCCATGATTTTTGTCGAGTCTGCAAGATACCCTTTGAGGGCAGCATCGAGGAACCACACCGCAGTGATGTGGATGGGTTTATTGATAGAATTCTTGTAGGAGAAACTAGGGAAGTTTCTGATGCAAGAATTACCAGTATACATTTTCCTGTTCTATGTTACTTTGCGATATTTGCTAGTAGATGCTTAATTGGTCGAACAGTGGAAATCTTAGTGCTCCTAATATTGTCATTTTGCTCCATGCTTTGTTTCGTGATACCACTTTCAGCTTAGGCGCTATTGTTGCTAAACGATTAAATCTGAACCGTACAAAGGGCCCCATTTTTGGAGGCATATTTGCTTCACGCCTTGCTGAACATTTTGGGATACCTATTTGGTATTATGAGATAGAGGAAAAGTTTCTACCTCCTATTTTTCTAGATTATAAGAGTATGGTAGCACATGATTTTATTGTTAAAGATAAGAAGAAGAGGGTTAAGTATAATTTGGTATTTGATAAAACTCATTGTGAGATTATTACCTTGCCTGCACCCTCTTTGTTTAACATACTTTCAGGCACGTACCTCATCTTACCAGAGGCCATTTATGCATAGTGGAGGATGACACAAGTCCTAGAGCCTGAGCCTGAGCCTGAGCCACCACTTGACCCTTATCGTCAGTCTGTTTATCAGTGGGAACCGGAAGAGATCGCCAACCAGTGGCACCCTGAGGATCCTCCTCAGTACACCGAAGGGAGTAGCTTCGATCCTGGGCATAGACCATCTTAAGCCCAAAGCCTAAGCTTGGGGGAGTACGTATTTCTCACCGACATTACATTCATGTTCACACACTCAGGCCAGTTTTCGGTGCTCATACTTTTTCATTGTACTATCCACGCTAGTTTATTTTCTTTTCCAGCATTCTTGTGTGTTTGAAAAACCTTAAGAAAAAAATTAGTTGTAGATTTTAGCTGCTTTACTTTCCATGCCTGTAGTAGCAACTAAAAGAAACCCCAAAAAGATTTCTCGTTCTTCTTTTGCTTGTTGGGAGCTTTCCCGCGTAAATAGTTTTATTTCTTTTCTTGTTCTTTGGGGGTCGAGAGGAGAAGACCATGATGAAAATTTTGAGTGGCTCGCATTTGCATTATTGTTGATTTAACTAAGAGCCCATGTTACCTTGTCTTCTCCCTTGTATTAAATGCTTGCAGATTCCAGCTTAGTCCAATGCACGTGCACTATTATTATTATCCACACCATTCGGTCGTGCAAATGAAAGGCAATAATAACGATATATGATGGACTGATTGAAATGAGTGTAGCGACCCGACCTCAGATGGCCAAGTCTCTGTGCTTCAGTGTCATCCCTGGATCGGTAATGCTGACACACACAGTACTCGAAGGATTTATAACAGAGTGGCAATCACACACTTATTACATCGAATGTCTCAAAAGAGAACTTATTACAATAATATGGCTTAAGGCCATCTAATACGATAACAGCGGACGGCTTGGAAGATAAAGTGAGTCCATCAACTCCAACGGCATAGCTGAGCTGTACGGCAACGACCTAACGAACCTTACTCCTCATCTAAAAAGTCTGCAACATAATACGTTGCAGCTCGAAAACGGGTCAGCACATGGAATATGCTGGCAAAGTAACACAGTAGAGCAAGAACAATATAATGCTATCACTACATGCATATTTGGCTGATGGAAAGCTCTACGGTTATAGTTTTTGCGAAAATCCAATTTTTCCCTACAACAAAGGAATAGATTTTAGTTTAACTATCATGGTAGTTGAAACATCATTGAGAAGGTTCCTCCAACTCAATCCCAATTAAAGTGATTAACATCCCAACAATATTAATTAAGGATGATGAGATACATGTGATAACTCAAATACTAGATACTCAAGAATTGTCCATAACCGGGGACACGGCTAACCATGATTAGATTATACACTCTACAGAGGTTTGCGCACTTTTCCCCACAAGACTCGATCGCCTCCGTTGGATTTCTCGCACTACAAGGTGTTTGAGAAACGGATGACCGAGACACAGTTTTTAAGAAACATTAACTCTCTACTCTGGACAGACCATACCAAACCTACATCCCACTACCTGTTGATATGCCTCTTCAAGACCTTCACGTAACTTACTCAACTATGCTAGAGCCCATAATAGCTTGTGGCTGCACACGGAAGTTTCTAGCATGAATCATCTCAGTTCCCTTTGAGCCTGGGTGGCGGTCCATAGGAAGCTCACACGGGTACTTCGGGATTTCCAAAAAAATACAGGCAACACTAGATACTCCAGGCGCCTCAATCCACCCAGATGTTAATTTAAATTGCCACCTTAAGTTGAACCATTAATTAACAAACTCACATCTGTCATGGATTTCACTCAAACCCAAACCACGTCTACGAGCATAGCATAGCATAACAATATAAGCAACGCGTAGAAGTAACTCCCAAGGTTTTGAATGTAACAGGGTAATGGGTTCTACCTCATCAACTACTTCCCAACCCACATGTTAATGACATCCTAATCATGCAATTTTGAGGATTGGAACTAATGCATAAAACCTCGGTGATAAAAGGGATATGATCAAAGTGTTACTTGCCTTGCTAATAGTCTGGGAAACCTAGGGACTCATAGTAGCACGCTTCGCACTCCGGGTTCTATCACAAACAAACAATAACATACATAATAAACAAGCAAAGATACGCAAGCAAAACTCAAATAAAAGAGGTTGACCAGAAGGTTCAACTTAAGAACCTCGGTTCGCAAAAAGAATCAAATCAAACGGAGCAACGAAACTCAAACGGCGAAAGAAAGAAGCTTCATTTACTAATCTGAACCTAGGTCAAAATTTTACAGTAGAAAACACTTATTTAAGTTGGTTAAACGGAAAGAGGGTTTCGAGACATAACTCTAGGCGCTTGAATCGCCTGATTCCGACTAACGAGCGAAAAGATAAATAGAAACTAAGATCGGATCAGAAATCACGATCGAGAAAAACTCGCGGAATAAATCTGATAAAAGAAAACTGACAAACAGACTAACGAACGATCGTTCGTTAGCTGTAACTAACGGGCAGAAACCGTTCGTTAAAACAATCGTACGGACGAACGTCCGCTAACGAGAAAAACCGGCGATTCGAAAAAAACGAATCTAGGGTTTTCTAAAAAAAACCGAACGGTTTAAAAAAACCGGCGGCGGATCCGGCGGCTACCTCCGGCCAGGTGCTCCGGCGGGGTGAGGTGCGGGCGGCGGGGCGGTGGCTCGCGGGCGGTGGGGCTTGGCGGCGGCGATGGCTAGGCGGCGCGGGCGGTGGCTGGCGCTGGCGGCGCAGCTCGGGTGGCGGTGGGGGTGGCGGTTTGGGCGGCGGGGTGGCAGCTTATAATGAGGCGGGTCTTGCTTGGAGGAGGGGGCAAGCAGCGGTGGCGCGGAGTCCGGTTCGGACTCCTAGTCCGAGCAGCGGCGGGGCGGCGCGCGCGCGGGGAGGCGGCGGAGGCTGTGGGCCGGCCTGGCTTGGCTGGGCCTTAGGCCCAGTCGGGCGCGGGAACCTCTTCTTTTTAAAATAATTTCGCCGACCAAAATAAAATCCTAAAAAAATAAAAAAATCTAAAAATGCCAAAACAAATTTTCACCGTCTAAATAAAATATTTAGAACGAGATGAACATTTTCTTGGCCCTAAAATGCAATTTTGAAAACGTGCAATTTTTCTAATGCAAACAAAATTGCAATAAAATCCAAATAAAACAAATATTTGATTTCAATATTTTTCCTCCAATATTTCAATTATCTTAGAAAAGTCATATTATCTCCTCTCATATATTTTGATATGAAATATTTTCGGAGAGAAAAATAATTAAAGCCAAAATCCTCGTTTCAAAATTTGATAAAATCAAATTTGAAAACCGGGAAGAATCCCCAACTCTCTCCGAGGGTCCTTGAGTGCTTAGGATTTCGAGGATCGCAAGACGGAAAACAAATAAAATATGATATGCATGGCTGACTATGTATAACATTCCAAATTGAAAAATTGGGATGTTACAAACCTACCCCCCTTAAGATGAATCTCACCCTCGAGATTCGGGTTGGCTAGAAAATAGGTGTGGGTGGTCTTTGCCAAGATCATCATCTTGTTCCCAGGTGGCTTCATCCTCGGTATGGTGGCTCCACTGAACTTTGCAAAACTTGATAACCTTACTGCGGGTGACTCTGCTGGCAAACTCAAGAATCTTTACTGACTTCTCCTCGTAAGTAAAATCACTGTCCAACTGAATTGCCTCCAAGGGTACTGTATCTCTTAACGGTATATCGACCATCTCAGCATGACACTTCTTCAACTGTGAAACGTGAAAGACATCATGAACTCCTGATAATCCCTCGAGTAATTCCAACTTGTAGGCAACTTTTCCCATCCGTTCCGAAACACGATATGGTCCTACAAATCTCGGAGCTAATTTCCCCTGAACTCCAAAATGTTTCACTCCTCACAAGGGATATACTCGCATATATACTATGTCTCCAATTTCACAGGTTACCTCTTTGCGTTTTGAGTCCGCATAACTCTTCTGCCTGGACTGAGCAATCTTCAATCTATCACGAATCAATTTAACCTTCTCCTCAGACTCTTTGATCAAGTCTGGTCCAAACAACTGTCGGTCTCCTACCTCATCCCACATCAAGGGTGTTCTGCACCTGCGTCCATACAAGGCTTCAAATGGTGCCATCTTCAAGCTGGCTTAGTGGCTATTTTTGTACGAGAACTCTGCGTAATGTAAATTCTCATCCCAACTAGATCCATAATCTAGCGCACAGGCTCTCAACATGTCCTCCAAAATTTGGTTCACTCTCTCAGTCTGTTCATCTGTCTGCGGGTGAAAAGCTGTACTGAACTCTAACCTTGTTCCCAAAGTCTAATGTAACTGATGCCAGAACTTTGAAGTACACTGTGTTCCTCTATCTGCTACGATGGTCCTCGGAACTCCATGCAGACATACGATCCTGGACATATAAATCTTGGCCAACTTCGCACTTGTATAAGTGGTTTTCACTGGGATGAAGTGAGCCACTTTGGTCAAGCGATGAACTACTACCCATATGGAATCATATCCTGCTTTGGTCCTGGGCAATCCGGTGATAAAATCCATGCCCAGTTTATCCCACTTCCATTCGGGTATTGGCATAGGCTGTAACAGTCCTGCTGGCTTTTGATGTTCTGCCTTCACTCGCTGACATACATCACATACGGCTACATACTCGGCAATATCCTTCTTCATACCGGTCCACCAGAAACGTTCCTTCAAATCTAGATACATCTTGGTGTTTCCGGGGTGTATCGAGTATGGTGAGTCATGAGCCTCTTGAAGTATTAACTTCCTGATCTACTGGTTATTGGGAACATAAACTCGGTCCTCAAACCATAGGGTATCGTGCTCATCTTCACGAAAACCTTTGGCCTTTTCTTTGCTCATCTTCTCCTTTATCTCGGCAATCTCCTTGTCATGCTTCTGAGCTTCCCGAATCTTTTCCAACAATGTTGACTGGACTTCCATTGTTGCAACGAATCCTCTAGGAACAATCTCCAATCGAAGTTCCATGTTATTCTTTGCTAATTCCTTCAGAAATCCCTTACTTTCAAGGATATTAGCATAATTCTTCCTGCTCAAGGCGTCTGCTACAACATTGGCCTTTCCTGGGTGATAGTGTAGCTTCATATCATAATCCTTTATAAGCTCCAACCATCTCCTCTGTCTAAGGTTCAGTTCCTTCTGGGTGAAGATGTACTTCAAACTCTTATAGTCCGTGTATACATCACATCGATTTCCAATAAGGTAATGCCTCCAGGTATTCAATGCATGCACTACGGCTGCTAACTCCAAATCATGCGTGGCATAGTTCAACTCATGATGTTTTAGTTGTCGTGAGGCATACGAAACAACTCTTCCATCCTGCATAAGTACACATCCAGGTCCTAAGCGAGAGGCGTCGCAATACACTTGGAATTCCTTATGTATATCCGGCAGTGTTAGCACTGGTGCTGTAGTCAACCATTCCTTCAAATCCTGGAAACTTGCCTCACAATCTTCTGTCCATTTAAACTTACTATCCTTCTTTAACAGCTCAGTCATTGGCTTCGCAATCTTGGAAAAGTTCTCAATGAATCTCCGACAGTAACCTGCGAGTCCAAGGAAACTGCGGATCTCGCTAACTGAGGTGGGTGCCAACCATTCAGTGACTGACTAAATTTTACTGGGGTCTACTGCTATACCTTCTCCCAATATAACATGTCCAAGGAACCCGACTTCCTTCAACCAAAACTCGCATTTGCTAAACTTAGCATACAACTGGTGTTCCCTGAGTTTCTCGAGAACTAAGCGCAAATGCTCCTTGTGTTCCTCCTTGTTCTTCGAGTATACCATAATATCATCAATAAACACCACAACAAACTTGTCCAAATACTCCATGAACACCTTGTTCATCATGCTCATGAAATAAGCAGGGGGATTAGCTAGTCCAAATGACATGACCGTGTACTCGTATAATCCATACCGCGTCGTGAACGCAGTCTTTGGTATATCCTTCTCACGTATCTTCAACTGATGGTATCCTGATCGCAGATCGATCTTCGAAAACACCTTAGCTCCTTGCAACTGATCAAACAGATCGTTGATCATCGGAAGTGGGTACTTGTTCTTAATCGTCAACTCATTCAAGGCTTGATAATCAACAACCATCCTTAGGGATTTGTCCTTCTTCTCAACCAAAAGCACAGGGGCTCCCCAAGGTGATGAACTTCTTCGAATTTATCCTTTTTCCAATAACTCCTTGATCCGTTTCTTAATTTCCTCCAGATCATTTGCGGGCATCCGATAGGGTCTCTTGGATATTGGTCCTATTCCTGGAAATAGCTCTATCAAAAACTCAATGTCTCTATCCGGTGGCATGCCTGGTAACTCCTCGGGAAAAACATCTGGATAATCCTTCACTACAGGCACTTCCTCCTGAACAACTCCTGTAAGGGCATTCACTTGGCTCCTCCTAGGCACATGCCTAGACACATACTTAATCCTTTTTCCCTCCGGGGTGGTAAGATAAATCGACTTACTAGCACAGTCAATACTCCCTCCAAACTTTGACATCCAGTCCATACCTAATATCACATCCAATCCTTGTGACTCCAAGATAATTAGGTCAGACAGAAAAACATGTGTGCCAATAGTTAAGGGTACCTGGTCGCACCATCGGCTAGCCATGTATTCTGCTCCGGGTGAGCTTACTAACAGAGGGGTCCTAAGGGTTTGGGTTGGTAGTTTAAACTTATCCACAAATCCCCTAGATATGTATGAATGTGATACTCCAGTATCGAAAAGAACAAGAGCGGTAAATGGCTTGACCAAAAACTTACCTATTACCGCGTCCGCCTGCTCTTCAACCTCCTCCACGTTAACGTGGTTCACTTGTCCTTTGTTGAATGGATTGGGTTTCCTCCCAGCGCTCCCATTTCCGTTTCCATTCCTTCCTTTAGGGCACTCCATGGCGTAGTGTCCAGTCTTCCCACACTTGAAGCAAGTAACATGACTTAGGTCTATTTTGGTGGGTGTGGCTGGATTGGGGCGGTTTTGATTATTGTCGGCACCATTCCCATTCCCATTCTTAGAACCATTGTGGTTATGCAATCCTCCTCCAGTGTGGTTGTGACCTCCATGGTTATGAACAAGTCCTCCCGAATTTGGGGTTAGGCGAGGCCTCTGCTGAGCTCCTGAGTTATACTTCCCTTGTCCATACTTTCTCTTGCGGCTCTCAATCTGCTGCTGCTTCCCTTCAATCATAAGAGCCTTATCTACCAACTCCTGGTAGTTGTTGAAGGTTGCTACCATCAACTGCATGCTCATCTCATCATTCAGCCCTTCCATAAACTTCTCCTGCTTCGCGGCATCTATGGCCACATCATCAGGGGCATAGCGTGATAACTTGCTAAAATCATCCACGTACTGAGCCACAGTACGGTTCCCCTGGCGTAGGTTGCGGAACTCCCTCTTCTTCATCTGCATAGCTCCAGTTGAGACATGGGCCGTGCGGAAAGCTTGCTGAAACTGGTCCCAAGTTACACTGGCTATGGGGAAAGTGGCTGTGTAATTCTCCCACCATGAGGCTGCGGGTCCATCCAATTGATGTGCGGCAAAGCGCACCCTCTCAGCATCTGTGCAACCTGTAGTGGTTAATTCCCTTCCAATACGGTGTAGCCAATCATCAGGAACTATTGGCTCGGTGCTACTGGAAAACACCAACGGTTGTAACCTTAGAAAACAGGCTAGGTTGTCCACTGGCGGCGGGTTGTTGTTGTTGTTGTTGTTGTTGTTGTTGTTGTTGTTGTTGTTGTTGTTGTTGTTGTTGTTGTTGTTGTTGTTGTTGTTGTTGTTGTTGTTGTTGTTGTTGTTGTTGTTGTTGTTGTTGTTATTGTTGTTGTTGTTGTTTTTGTTGTTGTTGTTGTTGTTGTTGTTGTTGTTGTTGTTGTTGTTGTTGTTGTTGCCCTGGTTCTGAACTAGCAATTGCATCAAAGTATTATGCTGCTGGATCAACTAGGTGAGCTCCGGTGGGAAAGCAAAACCAGGGTCACATCTCGGAGGCATCTGATGGGTTTAGATGGAAGAGATCGGAATAGAAAAGGGGTCTAATGAGAAAACACTACCCATATGCACATGAGACAAACACAAACATTTCACTCAATCAATCAAGCAAGGGCATACAAATGGTCTAGGACTATCGCAAAGTGCTCATCTACTACTAATTGCATGGGGAAATACTACTAATATATGGTGGTCATCTAGAAATTTTGATCAGTGGAAGACTCCATGATGTCTACTCCAGCTTCATCTTCAAAGTCATTATCACTAGGATCGGAATCGGTGTCGTCGATGATGGTGAGTCCTCGGGGCGTATCTCCTTGGGTTCTTCTTCTTCTTCTATTGGTGTCGGTCCTCCCATGAATACTCCGATCTTCTTGACTAGGTCGTCATTCTTCTCCAGTAGTGTCTTGATTTCCTCCTCATATCCATCGCGTGTAAAATTTAGTTCTTCCTCCAGCTCGATGATTCTAGTCTTCGCCTTTTTCAAGTCCATCATGTCCGTGCACATCTGGTTCTCCTGTCATCGAATGTGCTGGTTTAACTCCTGGATGAAAGCTGCAATGGATCTATCCTTCCTGGTGCTGATTACTTCCCATTGCTCATCTCGGCGCCCACATATTTGGTAGATAGTGTCCTTAAGCTCCCTGTTGTAGACCTCTCCAATGCGTCCCATGGTAATGTGGGCTGCCATGCTCTTGCCTAGACTCCAGGTGGGTGCTTCAAAAGAAAACTCTATGGGTTTAGAAGTTGGCGAGAACGTCCTTCCTAGAACTTGTACTTGAACCATCCAGCGCTCCTCTTCAGGTCAAGTGGCGTTGTACGTTCCGGTGAAGCTTGGTATTCCAATGTTCAAGTACCTAGTGACTTCCTTCAAGTGGCATCCAAAAGGTGTGTCTTCATCCGGTTGGGCAAACTTGTTCTTCATCTCCATCATCCTAAAGAGTAGAATTTGAAGAGGAGTCAGAAATGAGAAGAGAAGTGTGACCTATGGTTTATCTTAGTGGTCGTGTCCTACACTCAGCGTGTGCTCTGATACCATCTTGTAGCGACCCGACCTCAGATGGCCAAGTCTCTGTGCTTCAGTGTCATCCCTGGATCGGTAATGCTGACACACACAGTACTCGAAGGATTTATAACAGAGTGGCAATCACACACTTATTATATCGAATGTCTTAAAAGAGAACTTATTACAATAATATGGCTTAAGGTCATCTAATACGATAACAACGGAAGGCTTGGAAGATAAAGTGAGTCCATCAACTCCAACGGCATAGCTGAGCTGTACGACAACGACCTAATGAACCTTACTCCTCGTCTGAAAAGTCTGCAACATAATACGTTGCAGCCCGAAAATGGGTCAGCACATGGAAAATGCTGGCAAAGTAACACAGTAGAGCAAGAACAGAATAATGCTATCACTACATGCATATTTGGCTGGTGGAAAGCTCTATGGTTATAGTTTTTGCGAAAAGCCAATTTTTCCCTACAACAAAGGAATAGATTTTAATTTAACTATCATGGTAGTTGAAACATCATTGAGAAGGTTCCTCCAACTCAATCCCAATTAAAGTGATTAACGTCCCAACAATATTAATTAAGGATGATGAGATACATGTGATAACCCAAATACTAGATACTCAAGAATTGTCCATAACCGGGGACACGGCTAACCATGATTAGATTATACACTCTGCAGAGGTTTGCGCACTTTTCCCCACAAGACTCGATCACCTCCGTTGGATTTATCGCACTACAAGGTGTTTGAGAAACGGATGACCGAGACATAGTTTTTCAGAAACATTAACTCTCTACTCCGGACAGACCATACCAAACCTACATCCCACTACCTGCTGATATGCCTCTTCAAGACCTTCACGTAACTTACTCAACTATACTAGAGCCCATAATAGCTTGTGGCTGCACACAGAAGTTTCTATCATGAATCATCTCAGTTCCCTTTGAGCCTGGGTGGCAGTCCATAGGAAGATCACATGGGTACTCCGGGATTTCCAAATAAATACAAGAAACACTGGGTACTCCAGGTGCCTCAATCCACCCAGATGTTAATTTAAGTTGCCACCTTAAGTTCAACCATTAATTAAAAAACTCACATCTGTCATGGATTTCACTCAAACCCAAACCACGTCTATGAGCATAGCATAGCATAACAATATAAGCAACGCGTAGAAGTAACTCCCAAGGGTTTGAATGTAACAGGGTAATAGGTTCTACCTCATCAACTACTTCCCAACCCACATGTTAATGACATCCTAATCATGCAATGTTTGAGGATTGGGACTAATGCATAAAAACTCGGTGATAAAAGGGATATGATCAAAGTGTTACTTTCCTTCCTGACGGTCTGCGAAACCTAGGGACTCGTAGTAGCATGCTTCGCACTCTGGGTGTTCTATCACAAACAAACAATAACATACATAAGAAACAAGAAAAGATGCGCAAGCGAAACTCAAATAAAAGAGGTTGACCAGAAGGTTCAACTTAAGCACTCCGGTTCGCAAAAAGAATCAAATCAAACGGAGCAACGAAACTCAAACGGCGAAAGAAAGAAGCTTCGTTTACTAATCTGAACCTAGGTCAAAATTTTACAGTAGCAAAAACTTATTTAAGTTGGTTAAACGGAAAGAGGTTTTCGAGACGAAACTCTATGCGCTTGAATCGCCTGATTCTGACTAACAAGCGAAAAGATAAATAGAAACTAAGATCGGATCAGAAATCGCGATCGAGAAAAACTCGTGGAATAAATCCGATAAAACAAAACTGAAGAACATACTAACGAACAAGCGTTCGTTAACTGTAACTAACGGGCAGAAATCATTCGTTAAAACGAACGTACGGACGAACGTCCGCTAACTAGAAACCGGCGATCCAAAAAAAAACGAATCTAGGGTTTTCTAAAAAAACCGGACGGTTTAAAAAAACGTCGGCGGATCCGGCGGCTACCTCCGACGAGGGGCTCCGGCGGGGCGGTGGCTTGTGGGCGGCGATGGCTAGACGACGGCGGCTAGGCGGCATGGGCGGTGGCTGGCGCTGGCGGCGCGGCTCGGGTGGCGGTTTGGGCGGCGGGGTGGCGGCTTATAACGAGGGGGGCTTGCTTGGAGGAGGGGGCAAGCGGCGGCGGCGCGGAGTCCGGCTCGGACTCCTAGTCCGAGCGGCGGCGTGGCGGCGCGCGGGAGGGGAGGCGACGGCGGCTGCGGGCCGGCCTGGCTTGGCTGGGCCTTAGGCCCAGTCGGGCGCGAGAACCTCTTTTTTTAATAATTTCGCCGACCGAAATAAAATCCTAGAAAAATAAATAAAAATCTAAAAATGCCAAAACAATTTTTCACCATCTAAATAAAATATTTAGAACGAGATGAACATTTTCTTGGCACTAAAATGCAATTTTAAAATGTGCAATTTTTCTAATGCAAACAAAATTGCAATAAAATCCAAATAAACAAATATTTGATTTTAATATTTTTCCTCCAATATTTCAATTATCTTAGAAAAGTCATATTATCTCCTCTCATATATTTTGATATGAAATATTTTCGGAGAGAAAAATAATTAAAACCAAAATCCTCATTTCAAAATTTGATAAAATCAAATTTGAAAACCGGGAAGAATCCCCAACTCTCTCCAAGGGTCCTTGAGTTGCTTAGGATTTCGAGGATCGCGAGACGGAAAACAAATAAAATATGATATGCATGGATTACTATGTATAACATTCCAAATTGAAAATTTGGGATGTTAGAATGAGAGTAGCTAGTATGAACTCGACCTATCTGGTTTTTGTAAATATGATTAGTTCATCGTTCCTGATTCAGCCTATTATGAATGAAACATGTTTGCAATGACAATTAGAGATTATAGTTGCCCATGCCATGCTTAATTAGCTAGGAGTTTATAATGGTTTACCTTGCATGCCAACATGCTATTAAAATGGTTGTGATGTGGTGTGATAGGGTCGTATCCTCCTTTGAACGATTTGAGTGGCTTGACTTGGCACATGTTCACCCATGTAGTTGAAGCAAAATCATCATAGCCTCCACAATATTTATGTTCATGGTGATTTATATCCTACTCATGCTTGCACTCATTGTTGATTAATGTTAATGCATGTTCATGACTATTGTCGCTCTCTAATTGGTCGCTTCCTAGTCTCTTTCTAGCCTTCACTTGTACTAGGCGGGAATACTGCTTGTGCATCCACTTCCATAAACCCCAAAGTTGTTCCACATGAGTCTACCATACCTTCCTATAAGCGGTATGTAACTACCGTTCCAAGTAAATTTGTATGTGCCAAACTCTAAACCTTCAAATGAAATTCTGCTTTGTATGCTCGAATAGCTCATGTATCAACTAGGGTTGTCTATATCTTCCATGCTTGGTGGGTTATTCTCAAGATGAGTGGACTCCGCTCATCATTCACGAGAAAATGGCTGGTAACCGGGATGCCCAGTCCCATGCTCGAATCAAAATAATTACAAACAAAACTCCCCCAGGATTGTTGTTAGTTGGAGGCACCCGTTATTTCGGACAAGCCATTGATTGATGTTTGTTGGTGGTGGGGGAGTATAAACTTTACCATTCTGTTTGGGAACTGCCTATAATGTGTGTAGCCTAGAAGATATCAAGATCTCTTGTTTGTTATGTTGACAATGAAAGTATACCACTCAAAATATTATTTATGTCTATTTCTAAACTTGAGCTCTAGCACCTCTGCAAATTCACGCTTCCCTCTATGAAGGGCCTATCTATTTACTTTTATGTTGAGTCATCATCCTCTTATTAAAAAGCACCAGTTAGAGAGCACCGCTGTCATTTGCATGCATTGCTATCAATTTACATTGAGTATGACTGGATCACTTTTACCATGAATTACAATGTCTAATCAATCCTTGATCTTCAGGGGTGCTCTGCATTTATGTTTTGCGGTCTTAGAAAGGGCTAGCGAGATATCATCTTGTTATATCATATTATGATTGTTTTGAGAAAGTGTTGTCATCCGAGATTTATTACTATTGCTCGCTAGTTGATTATGCAATTAATATGAGTAAACATGAGACCTAAATGGTATTGTGAATATGGTTAGTTCATAATGTTTGTTGAAAACTTGAATGCTAGCTTTACATATTTGCAACAACAAGAGCAAACAGAGTTTGTAAAAGTTTTTCTTTATCACTTTTAGTTTGTCAACTAAATCGCTTGAGGACAAGCAAAGGGTTAAGGTTGGGGGAGTTGATACGTCTCCAATGTATCTACTTTTCCAAACACTTTTGCCCTTGTTTTGGACTCTAACTTTCATGATTTGAATGGAACTAACCCGTATTGATGCTGTTTTCAGCAGAATTGTCATGGTGTTATTTTTGAGCAGAAATAAAAGTTCTCGGAATGACCTGAAAATTCACGAAGACACATTTTGGAATATATAAAAAATACTGGTGAAAGAATCAGCGTAATGGGGCCCACACCCTGTCCACGAGGGTGCAGGGCGTGCCCCCCTGGGGTGCCCCCCCTGCCTCATGGGCCCCCTAAGGCTCCACTGACGTCAACTCCAACTCTATATATTCATGCCCGGGGAGAAAAAACAGGAGAGAAGGATTCATCGTGTTTTACGATACAGAGCCACCGCCAAGCCCTAATCTTCATCAGGAGGGCTGATCTGGAGTCCGTTCGGGGCTTTGGAGAGGGGACTCCATCGCCATTGTCATCATCAACCTACATCCATCACCAATTTCATGATGCTCACCATCGTGCGTGAGTAATTCCATCGTAGGCTTGCTGGACGGTGATGGGTTGGATGAGATTTATCATGTAATTGAGTTAGTTTTGTTAGGGTTTGATCCCTAGTATCCATTATGTTCTAAGATTGATGTTGCTATGACTTTGCTATGCTTAATGCTTGTCACTAGGGCCCGAGTGCCATGATTTCAGATCTGAACCTATTATGATTTCATGAATATATGTGAGTTCTTGATCCTATCTTGCAAGTCAATATTCACCTACTATGTGTTATGATACGGTAACCCCGAAGTGACAATAACCGGGACCACTCCCGGTGATGACCGTAGTTTGAGGAGTTCATGTCTTCACTAAGTGGCAATGCTTTGGTCCGGTACTCTATTAAAAGGAGGCCTTAATATCCCTTACTTTCCAATAGGACCCCGCTGCCATGGGAGGGTAGGACAAAAGATGTCATGCAAGTTCTTTTCCATAAGCACGTATGACTATATTCGCAATACATGCCTACATTACATTGATGAACTGGAGCTAGTTCTGTGTCACCCTATGTTATAACTGTTGCATGAGGAATCGCATCATAATTATCCATCATTGATCCATTTCCTACGAGGTTTTCACATATTGATCTTCGCTTAGTTACTTTTTCATCGCCACTGTTACATTTGCTACAATACTGCTACTGTTACTTTTGCCACCATTATCATTACCTCCATACTACTTTGCTACTAAGTACTTTCCTGCAGATATTAAGTCTTTCAGGTGCGGTTGAATTGACAACTCAACTATTAATACTTGAGAATATTCTTTGGCCCCCCTTGTGTCGAATCTATAAATTTGGGGTGAATACTCTACCCTTGAAAACTGTTGCGATCCCCTATACTTGCGGGTTATCAGCTATCCCTCTATTCCAGACGATGAAGAAGACAGATCACTCTGTCTCGAGTGATGCTGCTGATAAGGCATTTGAGGCCTTGAAGAAACAGTTAGCTGAGCCGCCGGTTCTTGCTGCTCCCATTGAGAAAGAGCCCTTGTTGTATGTTGCTGCTAATAGCTGAGCTGCTAGTGTGGCGATTGTGGTTGAAAGGAAGTTGTCAGGCAAAGAATATCTGGTTCAGCGGCCGGTTTACTACATCAGTGAGGTGCTCATTGAGTCCAAGCAGAAGTATCTGCATTGGCAGAAGCTTGTATATGGGGTGTTCATGGCTAGTCGAAAGCTCAAGCAATATTTTTTGGGTCATCCCATCACTGTGGTTAGTTCTGCCCCTTTTGGGGATATTATTCAAAACAGGGAAGCCACAGGTCGAGTAGCCAAGTGGACCATTGAGCTTGGACCCCATGGTTTGAAGTATATGCCTCGCATAGACATCAAGTCTCAAGCACTTTTGGATTTCATCAATGATTGGACAGAGTTGCATATGCCCGAGGAGAAGCCGGATAGCACATATTGGACTATTCACTTCGATGGATCCAGACAGTTGGAAGGCTCGGGGGTTGGAGTTATCTTGACTTCCCCACGAGGTGATAAAATTTTTTATGTTTTAAGGTTGATGTTCCCTTGTACTAACAATGCAACTGAGTATGAGGCCCTACTCCAAAGTCTTCGGATGGCTAAGGAGATGAAATTAAGCCGGGTGAGGTGTTTTGGTGATTCAGATTTAGTAGCTCAGCAAGTTTCTGGCACTTGGGATTCTAAGGACCCACTCATGGCGGCTTATCACCGAGAGGTTGATGTTATTGCCGGTCACTTCAAGGGTTATCAAGTAGAGCATGTTGATCGATGGAAAAACGAGGGGGCTGATGCTTTAAGCCGGTCAGGATCCCAGTGTAAGCCGGTACCACCCAATATTTTCCTTGATATTCTGCATAATCCTTCAGTGAAATTGCCTACAGAGGAAGATCTTGCTATTCCTGACCCAGAGGCACAACTAGTGGCGGCTCTTCATGCTATTCCTGATTGGCATATATGACCCGGGGCAAGTTACCTGAAGATGAAACTTTGGCCAGGAAGATAACCCGGCGGTCTAAGTCAATGTCTATTGTCAATGGAGAGTTGCATCATCGCAGTGTCACAGGGGCGTTTCAACATTGTGTTTCTCCTAAGTAAGGTTGTGATATCTTATGAGAGATTCATGAAGGAGATTGTGGTCATCATGTCGGCTCTAAGTCTCTTGTAGCCAAGGCTTTCCGTCATGGGTTTTATTGGCTCATGGCTCACGCTGATGCGGAGGATTTGGTCAGTAAATGTGATGGTTGTCAGAAATTCTCATGAAGAGCTCATGTGTCGGCTCAAGAATTGAGGATGAATCCAATTGCTTGGCCATTTTTAGTCTGGGGGCTTGATATGGTTGGACCTTTCAAAAGGTCCAAAGATAAAAGACCCACCTTTTGGTGGCGGTTGACAAATTTACAAAGTGGGTTGAAGCAGAGCCGGTTAGTAAGTGTGATGCGGCAACAACGGTTCAATTCATCAAAAAGGTGATTTTCCATTTTGGTTTTCCCCACAGCATTATAACTGATAATGGCATTAATCTGTCCAAAGGTGCTATGAAAGAATTTTGTCAACGAGAATATATTCGACTTGATGTACCATTAGTGGCTCATCCCCAATCCAATGGTCAAGCTGAGAGAGCCAATCAAGAAATTTTGAGAGCTTTCAAGCCCCAGCTTATGGTCCCTTTGCAGGGAACACCGGGTTGTTGGGTGGAGGAGTTACCCTCAGTGTTTTGGATTATCAATACTACCCCCAACAGATCGACGGGTTACACGCCTTTCTTCATGGTTTATGGGGCAGAGGCGGTTCTCCCTAGTGACATCCGTCACGACTCGCCCCGGGTTTATGTTGAAGCTGATAATGAAAAAGAACGGCAGGATGCACTTGACCTATTGGATGAGGAGCGTGACCTTGCGGTGGCTCATTCGGTGATTTACCAGCAAGATCTGCGTCGTTACCACAGCCGCCGGGTTAAAACCAGGACCATTCAAGAAGGTGATTTGGTGCTCCGACTTATCCAGGATCAAACTGATATGCACAAGCTATCCCCACCTTGGGAAGGGCCCTTTGTGGTTAGCAAGAATCTAAACAACGAGTCATACTACCTTATCAATGTTCGAGACCATAAGGACTCACGCACGTCGGAGAAGGAGACCCACCGGCCATGGAATATTGCTCATCTTCGGCCTTATTACACTTGAGCCATTGACACTTGTGATGTACATATTTCAGTGTATATATTATGATGAATATAATAAAGCCGTCATCCCTGATAATTCAGGGCCTCTGTCATTTCATTTCTAAAGAATGTGATTCTTTATTGTCACTTAATATTATCACTTGAAGGTTTAACGGCCGGTTTAAAGAGACGAAGGTTCTGAAAAGGTAGTAAAATTTTAAACCTAAGGTGGCGATAGTGGAAAGTGTGGACGTTTCAATGATATCATCCACGGGGAGATGTTCTTCTAAAGATAAAAATAAATGCTACAACTACTTCCGCGCAAGGTTTGTAGTCTATCCAGATTAGAAATCGCTAAAGTTAAAGGGAACGGCGAAGAATAACAAGAACACCGACGAACAAGACCGAACCCTAATACAGATCTGGAGTGGAGGGAGAGAAGTGCTTATAATTGCAGATGGACTGTGGTGGCTCATCGGAGTTCTTTGGTCCAATCAGGTTGATGCAATGGCTTGCGTTGTTGCAGTGGTGAAGGTCGACGGCGGCGGCAGAGCTCGGGCACGGAGGCGTCGTGAGGAAGAAGATGGAGACGAGAAGGCAAGGGGGAAAGTGGAAAGGGACCCCTGGCCCTATTTATAAGGCTGGAAAGATAAGTGGCATGCGCGGGAATTGAGGAGGCTAAAAAATGGATATGTGACAGCATAGACGCCTTGACTTTCGGTGGCTCACTAAAAGATAGGGTATATTAAGATTTGGGCCTCGCGTAATATTAATGACAGGTGACGTCACGGTGGGTTACCACAATCCTAGGAGATGACGTCATGGCGGATTACAAGATCTCGCAAGAGAAAATGAGGAAGGATTTTTTCTAAGTATTGAAGATTGATATTAACAAGTTCACATCAACCTGGGGCCTAATGTTGGGGATATAACTACTGGGTATGAACTGCCCAGGAGGGGCTGGGTTATACCACTGGCGGCTTGTAGATGAAGATGGCGGATCATACGAGCCTGGTGACGGCCCAAGACCCAGAGGTGACTTACGGCCCAGGTCGATGAACCGTCATGTAAGTATGACTTGTATTGTAAGGCAGGCGTAGTTAGTCACCAAGCCGGACACATTGTGTATAAGCCGGCCGGGACTCCATGGGCCACCGGGCGTCAACCTGTGTATATAAAGGGATGATCCGGTGGGGGTTTAGGACAAGAAACAAGAAATCGTAAAATAGGTCAAGTGTATTCGTTCCTTGGTTATCGAAACCCTAGCAATACAATCCCAAACTGGAGTAGGCCTTTACCTTCATCATAAGGGGTCAAACTAGTATAAACTCTCTGTGTCCTTTGTCCCATTTAACCCGTTTAAGCTAACCTAGCTAGCTGCGATGGCCCTTCGACTAAGTCCTTCCGCTAGGACATCTGCCATGACAATTCCACGACACATACCCTACCCCTATGAGCACCTTCGAGAGAGTGAGCCAGCATATGACCTTGAGATTTTATGAAGTCACCATAGGTGCCTCGTAGTCGAGGAGAACATCTCCTCCCACTGAACGCACATCGTCGGAAAATACTAAAATTAACCCAGCATAAATGCGAGCACCAGGACTTTAACCCTAGTGGGCTCGGCAAACCACTGTCCTCCTAACCATCCAACCACAGGTTGGTTAGCACCACGGAATGTATGTGGTGACTATGATGAGCTTATTTTGAAGTCCAGTTACCATGTCATGCTTTTGCTTCAAATACAATGACCGTAAGTGTCGTCAACAAAATACGGAGCACGCATCAAATATAATGTCTGTCAGTGTCATCAACAAAATATGGAGATGTATCATGAGCTAGATACTGCATGATCACCATGAGAATGTATACGGTGACCGTAATGAGCATATTCTAAAGTCCAGTGACCGTATAGTGCTTTCTCTTTAAATACATTGAATGTGTCAAGGGCATGCATACTTTTAGAGGGCCGACAGATAGTTTGGGTGCATATGTGAAAGTGGTGTAGAAAGAGGGGGTGTCCGATGGAGACAAGGAGAGATATGCCCTTCATTTCTCTTTCCCATGACTAATATTTTAGGAGGAAAATATAAACATTCACAATGCAGAACACATATTTTTGGATGCACCATGCAATTAACTTTCATGTATAACATTGTACTATTGTATATGCTTATTTTCTTAGTGGCCGATTACATGTGTGGTGTGGTGGGCACATCATTTCTAGTTGGGATGGGCACATCATTTCTATTTGTGGTGGGTCAACATGAGGACTCATGGGTTGGTTCCATCCTGAGCCACATAGGTTGGACCGAAACGCATTATACGAAGACCCATGTGGAGGACTCGGCGTACAAGACGAAGCTACCAGAGTCATGGAGGAATCTATCCCCACTGATGATAAGCCAACTATATATAATTTGTAACCATAGGCCCCAACTATGTTATAGAAACCCGGGGTCTAGTTTGTGGATAGTATACACACACGCACAATGCCTGGTATTCACGTGTACTTTGTACACACCCATATCACTAATATGCAGTACCAGGAGTAGGCTTTTTCCTCAACTGCAAGGGCCCAGACTTTGGTAAAACTTTGCCTCGTGATAACCCACAATTATAGGGGATCTATCGTAGTCCTTTCGATAAGTAAAATGTCGAACACAACAAGGACCAGAGGGAAATGACAAGCAGTTTTCAGTAAGGAATTCTCTGCAAGCACTGAAATTATTGGTAACAGATAGTTTTGTTATAAGGTAATTCATAACGGGTAACAAGTAACAAAAGTAAACAAGCTGCAGCAAGGTGTCCCAATCCTTTTTGTAGGAAAGGACAAGCCTGGACAAACTCTTATATAAAGGAAAGCGCTCCTGAGGATACATGGGAATTATCGTCAAGCTAGTTTTCATCATGCTCATATGATTTGCGTTCGTTACTTTGATAATTTGATATGTGGGTGGACCAGTGCTTGGGTACTACCCTTCCTTGGACAAGCATCCCACTTATGATTAACCCCCCTCGCGAGCATCCGCAACTACGAAAGAAGAATTAAGGTGAACCTAACCATAGCAGAAACATATTGATCCAGATCAGCCCCTTACGAAGCAACGCATAAAATAGGGTTTAAGCTTCTGTCACTCTAGCAACCCATCATCTACTTATTACTTCCCAATGCCTCCCCCTAGGCCCAAACAATGGTGAAGTGTCATGTAGTCGATGTTGACATAACACCACTAGAGGAAAGACAACATACATCTCATCAAAATATCGAACGAATACCAAATTCACATGATTACTTATAACAAGACTTCTCCCATGTCCTCAGGAACAAATGTAACTACTCACAAATCATATTCATGTTCACAATCAGAGGGGTATTATTGTGCATAAACGATTTGAACACATAATCTTCCACCGAATAAACCAACTAGCATCTACTACAAGGAGTAATCAACACTACTAGCAACCCACAGGTACCAATCTGAGGTTTTGAGACAAAGATCGGATACAAGAGATGAATTAGGGTTTGAGAGGAGATGGTGCTGGTGAAGATGTTGTTGGAGATTGACCTCCTCCCGATGATAGGAGTGATGGTGATGACGATGGTGATGATTTCCCCCTCCCGGAGGGATGTTTCCCCGGTAGAAAAGCTCGGGCGGAGCCCTAGATTGGTTCCGCCAAGGTTCTGCCTTGAGATGGCGGCGCCTTGTCCCGAAAGCGTCCATATGAATTTTTCCAGGGCAAAAGACACCTTATACCAGAAGATGGGCATCAAGGGGCTTCTAGGTGGCCCACGAGGTAGGGGGCGCGCCCTCCACCCTCATGGACGGTGGGTGGCCCCCTCTGGTGCTTTCTTCACCCAATATTTTTAATATATTCCAAAACTGACTTCCGTGGAGTTTCAGGACTTTTCGATTTGTGCAGAATAGGTCTCTAATATTTGCTCCTTTTCTAGCCGAGAATTCCAGCTGCCAGCATTCTCCCTCTTCATGTAAACCTTGTAAATTAAGAGAGAAAAGGCATAAGTATTGTGACATAATGTGTAATAACAGCCCATAATGCAATAAATGTCGATATAAAAGCATGATGGAAAATGGACGTAGCAACTCCCCCAAGCTTAGACCTCGCTTGTCCTCAAGCGAAAGCCGATATTGAAAAATATGTCCACATGTTTAGAGGTAGATGTGTCGATAAAATAAAATACGTACATGAGGGAATCATGATCCTTTTTAGAATAGCATATATACATAGTCATAGGTATAAGACAAAAATAAAAGATAGGCCCTTCGCAGAGGGAAGCATAGGTTGTGATGTGCTTTTATTGTTGGATGCACAAAATCTTAATGCAAAAGAACGTCACTTTATATTGCCACTTGTGATAGGGACCTTTATTATGCAATTCATCGCTTTTATTTCTTCCATATCACAAGCTCGTATAAAGCTTATTTTCTCCACACTAATAGATCATACATATTTAGAGAACATTTTTATTGCTTGCAACAATGACAATCTACTTGAAGGATCTTATTCAATCCATAGGTAGATATGGTGGACTCTCATGGCAAAACTGGCTTAAGGATATTTGGAAGCACAAGTAGTATCTCTACTTGGTGCAAAGAATTTAGCTAGCATGAGGGGGAAAGGCAAGCTCAACATGTTCGATGATCCATGACAATATAATTTATTTCGGATATAAGAAAACATAATCCATTACATTGTCTTCCTTGTCCAACCTCAACTTTTTAGCATGTCATATTTTAATGAGTGCTCACAATCATAAAAGATGTCCAAGATAGTATATTTATATATGAAAACCTCTCTTTCTTTATTACTTCCTATTAATTGCAATGATGACCAAAACTATGTTTGTCAGCTCTCAACAACTTTTATTCATCATACTCTTTATATGTGAAGTCATTACTCTCCATAAGATCAATATGATCTCTTTATTTCTTTTTATTCTATATTTTTTCTTTTATTCTCTCAATATTATAGCAAGATAACCAAGCCCTCGACTCAAGACTAATCTTTATTATATATAGCTCACGCACTCGACTACATAGATAAGGATCAACACAAAAACTCAAAGCTAGATCACACTAAACTTTATTCTACTAGATCAAGATATAACCAAAATGATCGAACTAAGAAAAACGGTAAAGATAGAAGTGTGATGGTGATACGATACCGGGGCACCTCCACCAAGCTTGGTAGTTGCCAAGGGGAGTGCCCATACCCATGTATTTATGTCTCTTTCTTTGGAGGTGGTGATGATGGGGCTGTTGATGAAGTAGTCAGCTTCAATAATGCACCCTTCAGAACTTGCAGTTCTTGGAGCACACGTTGGAGCATATTTGCGTTCTTCTGAATTTCCTCCATAAGATGCTTATTTTCAGCCCCCTAAGAACTCTTCCCTGCATTGCTTTCACTTGGACGGGATATGTCCCAATTGGAGGGTATATGTGTATGAGGGGTGTTCTCCACTCCGTAATTATGAACCAAATTATGAAAGTTGTTCAGGTGTAACCTGTGTAAGAGCCTCCTAGGGGGAAGCCCTTCTTGAACCTCTTGTCCTTCATGATTGTTTGTAGCTTCTATTGCTTGTAGGGATTCAGAATAGTGGAGATGCCCGCCGAAGTACCCCTCTCCGAAGCCGGAGGTTGTTCCTCAAGTGAATCTCCATCATCCTCCTCCATCATGGCTCCCTCGACATCCTCTATTCTAAGTTCCATCTGCATCAACCAGGCATCGCCGTCTGCTTTGTTGGAGGAGGAGGACGACATAATGCTTGGCCATGGAAACTCTGGCAGAAAACAAGTCAAAACGAAAATAGGGGATTTTGTCATGGTACGGTGGTCAGAACCTTCGGGAGATTATATAATGAATTTGTATCGACCAAAATAAGTATCGTGCAAGAAAACAGAGTTCGGAGGGCACACGAGGTTTCCACAAGGCAGGGGGGAGCACCCTCCACCCTCGTGGATGCCTAGTGTCCCTTTCGGACTACTTCTTATTTTCCTATTTTTTTAAATATTCCAAAACAGAGAAAAACTGCTATTAGAACTGTTTCAGAATCGGTTTACTTACCGTATCACATACCTATTCCTTTTAAGAGTCTGAAATGTTCTGGAAAGTGTCCCCTATGTACTCCTCCGAGGTTACAGTGTCAATAACATTGGTTTCAACATTTATGGGATTACCTGAGATATAATGTCTGATTCTTTGACTGTTAACCACCTTCGGATTTGTGCCTTCGAAGTTGTTGATTTTATGCCACCGGAACGATAGAACTCCTCGATAATGTAAGGACCATCCCATTTAGAGAGGAGTTTTCCTGCAAAAAAAATCTTAAACGAGAGTTGTACAACAGAACATAATCACCTACATTAAACTCACGCTTTTGTATCCTTTTGTCATGCCATCTTTTAACTTTTTCTTTAAACAGTTTGGCATTCTCATAGGCCTGGTTTCTCCACTCATCAAGTGAGCTAATGTCAAATAGTCTCTTCTCACCGGCAAGTTTAAAATCATAATTGAGCTCTTTAATGGACCAATATGCCTTATGTTCTAGTTCGAGAGGTAAGTGACATGCTTTTCCATAAACCATTTTATACATAGACATACCCATAGGATTTTTATATGCAGTTCTATAGGCCCATAATGCATCATCAAGTTTCTTAGACCAATTCTTTCTAGATCTATTAACAGTCGTTTGCAAAATTAATTTAATCTCTCTATTACTCAGTTCTACTTGACCACTAGACTGTGGGTGGTATGGAGATGCAATTCTATGATTAACATCATACTTAGCAAGCATTTTACAAAAAGTACCATGAATAAAATGTGAACCACCATCAGTCATTAAGTATCTAGGGACTCCAAACCACAGAAAAATAACTTCTGTAAGCATATTAATAGAGGTGTTATGATCAGCACTACTAGTTGGAATAGCTTCTACCCACTTAGTAACGTAATCAACAGCAACTAAAAAATGTGTATACCCATTAGAGGAAGGAAACGGTGTCAGGACCCCGACTCGATGTCACATCGATCTAGCTGGTAACACCTCATATCACTTTGCGGCCTCACGCACGGTATCCCCACGGGTGTCGTCTTACCTTTTCCCGGGACCGTTTGCGCCTTTTGGCTCACGTATATGATAGTGTCGCTAGCATCCATATGATAAAGAGCCCGGGCTGACATGACTAGTCGTAAACCCAAAGTGGCACAGACTTACAGGGACAGGCATCCATGACCCAGCTTCGAACGTGTCGGTCATCAGCAAGTGGGTCCGGGCTGTAGCACTGGGCTAGCAGGACTCCGGTAAACCGGGCTGTAGCGGGCTAACAGGACTCCGGTACTCAAAGCGTGACATTTCCCCGAAGGGACAGACACAGGAACGAAGAAGGACACATGCCGGCCAGCCTAAGTGTTCCAGAGCAGTAGCAAGCTACCATGGCTCAGCGGTAACACTAGGAGACATTTCCCGGTAAGAGAGGCTACTAAAGATAAACAACTAGGTAGTCAGATCCCACACATACCAAGCATTTCAATCATACACACAATATGCTCGATATGTGCAAATACAACGAAGCATCACAACATGACTCTCTGACACAAGTACTTTATTTAAGGCTCAGAGAGCCATACATAACATACACAAAGGTACGGGTCTCACGACCCAACATACAAGTCATACAGTCATACAAACCAGCAGCGGAAGTAACTTGTCTGAGTGCAGACAACTAGTAAAATAAAAGAGGCTTGGAAAGCCTAGCTATACTACATGGTCCTTCACAAGCTCAGGGTCACCACCTGGGCCTTTAGCCTACTCGTTGATGTCAATGTCTACATAGAACCCATCAGAAGGGGTTGCAGCGTCTTCTGTAAAAATGTAAATTATAGCAACATGAGTACAAAGGTACTCAGCAAGACTTACATCAGATCCTACATACATGCATATTATCAAGAAGGGTTGGTGGAGTTATTGCAGCAAGCCAGCTTTGACTTTTGGCTAGACTATCCTACGATACTTCAACTTGAAATGGTTTTGCGCACACGAGTCCACTACTCACCACTTCAATACACTACCGAGGATCCACCTCCGTCTCCCTATGGAAGAGCCATCCTCGGCACTCACACTTATCTTGAGGCTTTTAGCAGTTTCCATTTACTTGTCTATGAACTGTATAGGCAACCAAGTAGTCCTTTACCGCGGACGCGGCTATTCAAATAGATCATGTTAACCCTGCAGGGGTGTACTTCTTCATACACGCTCTCACCACTTACCGTCGTTTACACGACATGTACTCGGCAACCTTCAAGCGGAAGCCCAACGTGGGTGTCGGCCACGACCTACCTAATCACCTAAGCCTCCAGTAGGCTACAAACACCAGAAACTACTTGCAACTCCTGGACGGAGAACTAGGGTGAATAAGAAGCCGAGAGGGTCCATTGGTTTCGGGCCCAATGCATGGTAGTAGCTGATTCTTAAATCACACATACAGATCTCAGTGCTTAAGGTCGGCTTCAATGAAACAACCCACCATGTACTCCTACATGGCCTCTCATCGATACCTTTACCAAATCGTGTTCACCACACCACTCTCATTACCGACATAAACATTTCACTCTAGCCCATCACCCAGATGAACCAGACCTGACACGACTCTAAGCATAGCAGGCATAGCAAGGTAGGAACAACACATACACATGGCTCAATCAACTCCTACACATGCTAGTGGGTTTCATCTAGTTACTGTGGCAATGACAGGTCATGCAGAGGAAATGGGTTCAACTACCGTAGCACACAGCAGTTTGAAACGCGTTGTCTTAATGCAGTAAAAGAGAGCAGGAGCGAGAACATGGGATTGTATCGATATGATCAAATGGTTGGTTGCTTGCCTGATGGTTCGATGCACTGATACGGTTCTTCGTTAGGGTAATCACGGTATTCCTCGGAGACAGAACCTGCCGCAGAGAGCACCGATACACAAACATCACCAAACAATGTGCAACAATATGATGCATGCATGAAACATGGCAATATGAGTGTATTGGGCTAATGCAACTAAAACCAGAAGGGTTTGAACAAATTTGAATCAAGGATTCAAATTTCAAATTCAAATATGGCCTTTTAAAGTGCTTTTCCTTGTTCTGCTTAGAACATCAATTTAACTTGTTTAATCATGCATGAAAATAGTACAGATGGATAGATTGGATTTTTCTGATCATTTTTCATATATAATTTGTCCAATTTGGAGTTACAGAATAAAAGTTATGAATTTTTGAAGTTTAAATAATATTCTGGAATTTCCTGATTTAATTTAAATCCAGAAATTATAATTATTGCGCCAGCATGACGTCAGTGGTCAACTGCGGCTGGCTGGAGTCAAACCTGACGTGTGGGGCCCACACGTCAGTGACAGGGGGGTTAAACAGGGTTAAATTAATTCTAATTACTAATTAGTGGCGCTGGGGCCCACTGGTCAGTGTCAGGGGTTAACTAACAGTGGTTAGCGCTAATCTAACCATCTGACCGACAGGGCCCACGCGTCAGTGACCCTGGGGGGTCAAACCTCAGGTCGGACAGGTCAAACCCCACCGGCGACATGACGCCGGCGAGGCCCGAGACGGCGGCGAAAGTGCTTTTTGCCATTCCGGCAACCAAATGGACGGCGGAAGGCATCTACGTGTTGCTGAGGTTGAGCCGCGACTATTGGTGGTGGTGGTTGGGCTCGGGGTGGCCGGAGTTGACGGCGGCGAGCTCGGCTGCGGCGGCCGGAGTTCGGGTGCGGTCGGAATCGACGTTGCAGGGGGCTTGAGAAGGCGTTAGTGCGCGCTACATGCTCCTAGTGAGGTATGGAGCACGATGGTGTGCTCGGTTGGGTGCTACGGTGACCGTGGCCACGACGGCGACATCACCGGAGGCGTGGAGCTCTCGGCCAAGGTGGGGCTAGGGCCTAGAGGTCGAAAGAGACCAGGGGAGAAGGGGGAAACGATCCGGGGGCTCACCGCGGAGCTGCAGGGATGGTTAGCGGGCTCGGGGACGCGCTGGTGACGACGAATTCGACGGCGACGATGATCGGAGCCCGAAGAGGGGAACGGCGACGTGGCGGCGATGCAGGGCTTCCGGGGAGCTGTGGAGCGGTGGGGAGGAAGAGGGAGTCGAGGCGGAGCTCCTGAGCTAGTCGGGGGAGCGAGGGGTGGTCGGAGATGGCTGCTATGGCGAACGGCGGCGACGGTGGTGTTCGGCCGTGTGAGAGAGAGAGCGAGGGAGAGGAGGGGAGAGCCGGGAGAGAGTGAGAGAGAGCAGGGGGGGATCGGGACGGCCTGCGGGAGTCGTCCACGCGGCCAGGAGCGCGTCGGCAAGCAGGAGGTGGCCGCGCGGCCGTGCGCGCGCGAGCACGCAGCAGCTTCGGGGCGAGGGGAGGAAGACGACGGAGGGCTGCAGTGGTGGGCTGGGCCGGCTGCTGGCTGGGCCGGCCAGCTGGCTGGGCCGCACAGTGGAGGAGCCCAGGTAAGTTTTCCCCTTTTCTTCTGTTTCTGTTTTTATTTAATATATCTGCAACTTTGTTGAATTTAATAAAATACCTAGGCAAGTTCAAAAGTCACCAAACTATTCCTGGCCCATAGTTGGATTATTTCCAACATGAAACATTTTAGTTTGGAGATATTTGAGCATTTAAATATTTTATATTATTTTAAATGCCCAAATTCAAATATTTATGAATTAATTCAAAAACCCTAGGATGGCCTAGGAAAATGTGCACCATTTTTGGCAGAGGTTCTGAACCAAGGCAAAAATGATGGGCATTTTAGAAGGGCATTTCAGGTTCATTGAAAAATTATTTTAGTAACCCTAGTTGGTTTCAGAGGGGACTGGGGGTTCTGTCATCCCCATTTCAAGTTTCTGATGAAAGAATAAACATGATGCAACACTCTAATGCATGACTAGCTAGGTTGTGACAACTCACCCCCACTCAAAAGAATCTCGTCCCGAGATTTGGGTTCCTCCGAGAAGAAGGCGGGATATTCAAGTCGAAGACGATCCTCCCTTTCCCAAGTTGCTTCATCCTTAGAATGGTGCGACCATTGAACCTTGAGAAACTTGATATTATGACGTCGGGTGGTACGTTCGGCCTGATCGAGGATACGAACGGGGTACTCTCGATATGTAAGATTATCTTGGAGATCAAGCGTTTCGTGGTCCACTTCACGGATAGGATCCGAGAAGCAACGCCTGAGTTGAGAAACGTGGAAGACATCATGAACTCTGGAGAGGTGCGGAGGTAGTTCCAACTGGTAGGCAACTTCTCCTCGTTTGGCAAGAATGCGAAAAGGTCCAATGTAACGAGGAGCCAATTTGCCTTTGATACCGAAACGATGGGTTCCCTTCAGAGGGGTGACCCGAAGATAAGCCTTCTCGTCAACCTCGAAAGTCATAGCCTTATGTTTTCGGTCATATTGACTCTTTTGACGAGATTGGGCTGTTTTCAACTTTTCATGAACGATGCGAACTTGTTCTTCTGCTTCCTGAATCATGTCCGGGCCAAAGAATTGTCTTTCCCCGGTCTCTGACCAGTTAAGGGGTGTTCGACACCGTCGTCCATAGAGAACTTCAAAAGGGGCTTTACCCAAGCTAGATTGATAGCTGTTGTTGTAAGCGAATTCGGCAAATGGAAGGCACTTCTCCCAGTCCATTCCGAATGAGATAACAGAGGCTCGAAGCATGTCTTCTAGAATTTGGTTGACGCGTTCCACTTGACCACTCGACTGAGGGTGGAAGGCGGTGCTAAAGGAGAGACGAGTTCCCATAGCATTTTGGAAACTTTCCCAAAATCGAGAGGTGAAAAGACTTCCTCGATCCGAGTTAATTTCCAAAGGAACACCATGAAGGGACACTATTCGGGAGATGTATAAGTCTGCCAGTTGACTAGCGTTTATACTCTCTCGAATAGGTAGGAAATGGGCTACTTTGGAAAGACGATCGACCACGACGAAAATAGCATTATTCCCTCTCTTGGTCCTGGGAAACCCGGTAATGAAATCCATACCAATTTTATCCCATTTCCATTCAGGAATAGCTAAGGGTTGAAGGGTACCAGCAGGCCGTTGATGCTCTGCTTTTACACGACGACAGACGTCGCAATTAGCAATATACTGAGCAATTTCTCTCTTCATCCTAGTCCACCAGAACCTCTGGCGTAGGTCCTGATACATCTTAGTACTACCGGGATGAATGGTGAGAGGAGATTCATGAGCTTCCTTAAGGATTAATCGCCTTAGGTTGCGCACTTTGGGAACTACTAGTCGATTCCCGAAGTATACGACTCCTTGATCATTAATGGAGAAACAATTCGCAATTCCTTTCTGAATGTTCCTCTTGATGCGGGAGATTCCCGGATCTACCTTCTGTGCTTTGATAATTTGATCCGTAAGGGTAGGTTTTGCCACCAAGGTGGAGAGAAAACCTTGAGGAACAATATGAAGGTTAAGCTTCCGAAATTCCTCATGGAGAAGCGGTTGACTTTGTTGTAACATCAGGTTGTTACAATAAGATTTACGACTTAGCGCATCAGCCATGACGTTGGCTTTCCCTGGGGTGTAGGTTATTCCTAAGTCGAAGTCGGTGATCAATTCAACCCAACGTCTCTGCCTGAGATTCAAATCCGGTTGGGTGAAAATATACTTCAGACTTTGGTGATCAGTGAATATTTCGCAACAATTACCGAGGAGGTAATGTCGCCAGGTCTTAAGTGCATAGACTACGGCTGCAAGCTCTAGATCATGAGTAGGATAATTCTCCTCATGTGGGTGCAATTGCCGTGAAGCGTAGGCAATTACGTGTCGATCTTGCATGAGAATGCAACCTAGTCCTTGTCGCGAGGCGTCGCAGTAGATAACAAAGTCCTTGGAGAAGTCTGGCGGTACCAGTACGGGAGCAGAGGTCAGGCGTCTTTTCAGTTCCTGAAAGCTGTGCTCACACTGTGGAGTCCATTCGAACTTCTTATCTTTCTTGAGGAGTTCGGTTAGAGGTTTAGCAACCTTGGAGAAGTTCTCGACAAAGCGACGACAATAGCTCGCTAAGCCCAGAAAACTCCGAACTTGCTTGACCGATTCAGGTGGAGTCCAATTAAGGACGGCTTGAACTCGCTCAGGGTTAACAGCAATACCTTTACCAGATATTACATGACCCAGATAGGTCACTTCTGACAACCAGAATTCACATTTAGAAAATTTGGCATAAAGGCGATGCTCTCGAAGTTTCTTCAACACTAGCCTTAAATGTTCGGCATGTTCTTCCTCATTCTTGGAGTAGATGAGTATATCATCGAGATAAACTACGACGAATTTATCCAAATACTCCATGAAGATTGAGTTCATTAACCGAGAAAAGGTGGCTGGAGCGTTGGTTAAACCGAAGGACATGACGGTGTACTCGTATTGGCCATAACGAGTAACAAAGGCCGTTTTAGGAATGTCCCCGTTTCTGATTTTGATTTGATGGTAGCCCAACCTCAAATCCATCTTGGAGAAGACTGAGGATCCAGCGAGCTGATCATACAGGTCGTTGATCCTGGGAAGCGGGTACTTGTTCTTGATTGTGACCAAATTAACAGGTCGGTAATCTACAACCATCCGGTCCGTACCATCCTTCTTCTTGACGAATAGGACGGGGCAAGCCCACGGAGAAGAGCTAGGTCGGATGAAACCCTTTTTCAAGGACTCATCGAGTTGTTTCTTAAGCTCGGCTAGTTCTAGGGGTGCCATCTTATAAGGTCTTCTAGCAATCGGAACGGTTCCTGGAATGAGGTCTATTACAAACTCAACATCCCTGTCAGGTGGAACACCTGGCAATTCCTCTGGAAAGACATCCGGGAAGTCACGGACTACCGGAACGTCCTCAAGGTCTGGCAAAGGGCTGGCGTTAAGAGGATATAATTGTCGCTTGGCTATTCGGGTCAAGACATTAACTATCTTTCCCGAAGGATGGGTGAGTTGAACAGTCCTAGAGAAGCAATCAATTTGGGCATGATGAGCTGACATCCAGTCCATACCCAGAATGATATTAATATCTGAAGATTTAAGGGCTATCAAGGACGCAAGGAAAACAAGTCTGTCGACTTGGATCTCATTTCCATAACTTACCCTAGAGGTCTGCCATCTAGACCCAGGGGTAGAGATTTCCATAGTGGATGGCATGTCACAGAATGCAACGTTATGCAAACGAGCATAACTTTCGGATATAAAAGAATGAGAGGCTCCTGTATCGAAAAGAACAGATGCCGGGTGGCAATTAACAAGAAGCGTACCGAGAACGACGTTGGGATCCTCTTGAGCTTCTTCGGCAGAGATACAGTTGACATGGCCACGTGAAGCGGTGACCGGCTTGGCATGGAATACTTTTCCTGTCGGCTTGCCACGGCCAACAGCTTTAGCAGACTGGTTGGGGTTGGTCTGGGGACACTCACGCATATAGTGACCAGATTCCCCACACTTGAAACAAGTCACGAAACTGGTACGTGGAGGAACATTATTGGTTGGACCCCCATAGGGCTTGGCTGGAGCAGACTGTTGAACGGGGCGAGGCGCCTGGAAGGATGGCCTCGGTGTAAACCTGGGTGGCAGGGCGGTGTTGGGTACCCACACGTGGCGCTTCTGAGGACCAGCACCGGATGAGGAACCCATGTCACGGCCATGCTTGCGTGTTGCGTCATAGTCAGTCTGACCAGTTTCAGCACTGATGGCTTTGTTGACAAGTTTCGAAAAAGATGTGCACTCATGCAGACGGAGGTCGCGGCGAAGCTCAGGACTAAGTCCCTTACGGAACCTTGCTTGCTTCTTGGCGTCAGTAGACACTTCCTCAGTTGCATATCGTGCGAGATTACCAAACTCCCTGCTATAGGCATCCACAGAAAGTCAGCCTTGGGTGAAACTGCAAAATTCTTCACGTTTACGGTCCATGAGACCCTCCGGAATGTGATGTTCACGGAAAGCCTCGCTGAACTCAGCCCAAGTAGTGACATGGCCCGCTGGGCGCATAGCTCCATAATTCTCCCACCATAGACTGGCGGGGCTTTCAAGATGATATGCAGCAAAGGTGACCTTGTCAGCCTCCGCTACCAGCGCGGAACGCAGTTTGTGAGAGATACTGCGAAGCCAGTCATCAGCGTCGAGAGGCTCGACGGAGTGGTGGAACATGGGTGGATGCAATTTGATAAAATCACTGAGTGACACCACGTTAGCCCTCTGATGGTGTGCTGTATTCTGTTCAATACGCTCCAACAAACGGTTTGTCTCCCGCTTGTTTCTCTCAGCTTCCATCATAACCTCGGCTAGTGAAGGAGGATGAGGCAGATTTGCATCCCTGGCTTCACTGCCTTCGGCCTGCTCTTGAGAAGCAGGGTTAGCGCGCGTGTTGACCATCCTAGGTAAACAAGACAATGATTTAGTCAGGATGATAAAATTCCGACATAGGGTAAAAATGCAAGGAATAACTCGAAATGCAAGATGATCATCCGTATGACATGGTAAAAACAGAACTGCTTCTTTTATTCCATCGTCATACACACCATACAGAGTTTAGTACAAGACCAAACAAGGTACTATTACGGTGAAAAGAGGATTACATCTCATCGGAGGCATTCCAAGCTCCTATACATTATTTTTCTACACCTCCGGAAGGAGTACAAACTAGGTCATATCCCACGAGTCACGCGGGACGATAGACGACACAGCTAGTGCGAACTAGTGATACTACCACTAACTCAGACCGATCCGTAGTAGTCCTCGTAGAAGTCACCTCCATAGCCTGGAAGCTCAACATGATCATCTGGAAACAGACGGTCTCACGGAGCTTGTGGACCATAGGGGCTAGGATGAGGCCTTGGACCAACAAACGGTGGCCTGCGGGGACCGCGAGGTGGGGTGATGCCTCCTACATCACGCCAAACCATCACGTCTGGCAGAGCAGATCTCACAGGATAGAGATCGCGCATATCTGAATATCCAGCTTGCACCGCCGGTGCGAACCGAGTCAAAGTGGCCCAGTGGTCAGCACGGGTATTGAAGAGCTCTAACCTCAAGGCCCGATTTTCACGGTCCTTATCCTCGAGCATCTCAGCAGTGGTGCGAGTCCGTGAATCCTCCTGAGTGGGGTCAGCATAGATAGCCTGGAGATACCCTTGTGCTCCCGGAAGTGATCCTGGCATATACCGGAAATCAGAGTCCCGAAATAGTCCAGATCTAACTCGCATAATGGTCATCATAGAGTAGGCGGCGTCCTGCACAGCCATCTCAATAGTAACCCCGAGTCCATAGGAGCAGTGAAGGGGCTCGGTGGATCCAGGATAAGATGGAAATATCCTGACAGTGCAGAGATACTGGCTTTGATTAAAGTCTCGGAATTGCTCTTCGACCGTGTACTCAGGATACCAGCGGTATCCAGCCTCAGTCATTACCCTGACCAACTTGGCAGTATGGCCGGGTACATCTAGGCATCGAGTCAGGCGAACCACTTGATTGAGGTCGCGAGTGGCCATCTGAAAGCACAATCATAATGCAAGGGCATTAGAATTTCTAGCAAAATTTCGGCAGCATAACAGCTGTAAATGCTCAAGAAGGATTTGAGACAGTTGACAAAGGATTTCGTACACACTCAACATCATCGTATCAAGTTCTGAATCCATTCTAACAACATAATGTGGTAGTAGAACTGAACTAGGCTTGTATCCATCAAACTTATAAGGTACTACTGATTAGTAACACGTGATCCTGATAGAGAGAATAGATCCTAATTCCTTAACCCCCGGTGGAAGAATGGACTGACTCAGATCAGAATGTCATAAGATAAAGAAGTAAAAAGAGCCTTACGTTCCAACCCACAAACAATTCCCCTACATATAACTAAAGAATTTCTAGACTCAACATCGACCAGTTTGTCTTGGAGAACCTACAGGCAGTCCGGCTCTGATACCAACGCTGTCAGGACCCCGACTCAATGTCACATCGATCTAGCCGGTAACACCTCATATCACTTTGCGGCCTCACGCACGGTATCCCCACGGGTGTCGCCTTACCTTTGCCCGGGACCGTTTGCGCCTTTGGCTCACGTATATGATAGTGTCGCTAGCATCCATATGATAAGGAGTCCGGGCTGACATGACTAGTCGTAAACCCAAAGTGGCACAGACTTACAGGGACAGGCATCCATGACCCAGCTTCGAACGTGTCGGTCATCAGCAAGTGGGTCCGGGCTGTAGCACTGGGCTAGCAGGACTCCGGTACTCATAGCGTGACATTTCCCCGAAGGGACAGACACAGGAACAAAGAAGGACACATGCCGGCCAGCCTAAGTGTTCCAGAGCAGTAGCAAGCTACCATGGCTCAGCGGTAACACTAGGAGACATTTCCCGGTAAGAGAGGCTACTGAAGATAAACAACTAGATAGTCAGATCCCACACATACCAAGCATTTCAATCATACACACAATATGCTCGATATGTGCAAATACAACGAAGCATCACAACATGACTCTACGACACAAGTACTTTATTTAAGGCTCAGGGAGCCATACATAACATACACAAAGGTACGGGTCTCACGACCCAACATACAAGTCATACAGTCATACAAACCAGCAGCGGAAGTAACTTGTCTGAGTACAGACAACTAGTAAAATAAAAGAGGCTTGGAAAGCCTAACTATACTACGTGGTCCTTCACAAGCTCAGGGTCACCACCTGGGTCTTTAACCTACTCGTTGATGTCAACGTCTACATAGAACCCATCAGAAGGGGTTGCAGCGTCTTCTGTAAAAATGTAGATCATAGCAACATGAGTACAAAGGTACTCAGCAAGACTTACATCAGATCCTACATACATGCATGTTATCAAGAAGGGTTGGTGGAGTTATTGCAGCAGGCCAGCTTTGACTCTTGGCTAGACTATCCTACGATACTCCAACTTGAAATGGTTTTGCGCACACGAGTCCACTACTCACCAATCCAATACACTACCGAGGATTCGCCTCCGTCTTCCTACGGAAGAGCCATCCTCGGCACTCACACTTATCTTGAGGCTTTTAGCAGTTTCCATTTACTTGTCTATGAACTATATAGGCAACCAAGTAGTCCTTTACCGCGGACGCGGCTATTCGAATAGATTATGATAACCCTGCAGGGGTGTACTTCTTCATACATGTTTCCACCACTTAGCGTCTGCACACGACATGTGCTCGGCAGACTTCAAGCGAAAGCCGACGTGGGTGTAGACCACGACCTACCTAAACACTTAAGCCTCTAGTCCAGGTTTATCGCCTATTCAGGTTCCATCTGCAGGGAGTCCGGCCGAGGTTTCCCATACGGCCCCGAACGATGTGAACAGGGTTCCCGAGATACCTAACGGGTATTCGGTACACCGTGCCACGTACCTACCGCATCACAGCCCACCCCTACGGTCAGCGCTGTCCACGGCCTCCAGTAGGCTACAAACACCAGAAACTACTTGCAACTCCTGGACAGAGAGCTAGGGTGAATAAGAAGTCGAGCGGGGTCATATTTCAGGGCCCAATGCATGGTAGTAGCTGTATCTTAAATCACACATACAGATCTCAGTGCTTAAGGTCGGCTTCAATGAAACAACCCACCATGTACTCCTACATGGCCTCTCATCGATACCTTTACCAAATCGTGTTCACCACACCACTCTCATTACCGACATAATCATTTCACTCTAGCCATCACCCAGATGCACCAGACCTGACACGACTCTAAGCATAGCAGGCATAGCAAGGTAGGAACAACACATACATATGGCTCAATCAACTCCTACACATGCTAGTGGGTTTCATCTAGTTACTGTGGCAATGACAGGTCATGCAGAGGAAATGGGTTCAACTACCGTAGCACACAGCAGTTTGAAACGCGTTGTCTTAATGCAGTAAAAGAGAGCAGGAGCGAGAACATGGGATTGTATCGATATGATCAAATGGTTGGTTGCTTGCCTGATGGTTCGATGCACTGATACGGTTCTTCGTTAGGGTAATCACGGTATTCCTCGGAGACAGAACCTGCCGCAGAGAGCACCGATACACAAACATCACCAAACAATGTGCAACAATATGATGCATGCATGAAACATGGCAATATGAGTGTATTGGGCTAATGCAACTAAAACCAGAAGGGTTTGAACAAATTTGAATCAAGGATTCAAATTTCAAATTCAAATATGGCCTTTTAAAGTGCTTTTCCTTGTTCTGCTTAAAACATCAATTTAACTTGTTTAATCATGCATGAAAATAGTACAGATGGATAGATTGGATTTTTCTGATCATTTTTCATATATAATTTGTCCAATTTGGAGTTACAGAATAAAAGTTATGAATTTTTGAAGTTTAAATAATATTCTGGAATTTCCTGATTTAATTTAAATCCAGAAATTATAATTATTGCGCCAGCATGACGTCAGCATGACGTCAGTGGTCAACTGCGGCTGGCTGGAGTCAAACCTGACGTGTGGGGCCCACACGTCAGTGACAGGGGGGTTAAACAGGGTTAAATTAATTCTAATTACTAATTAGTGGCGCTGGGGCCCACTGGTCAGTGTCAGGGGTTAACTAACAGTGGTTAGCGCTAATCTAACCATCTGACCGACAGGGCCCACGCGTCAGTGACCCTGGGGGGTCAAACCTCAGGTCGGACAGGTCAAACCCCACCGGCGACATGACGCGGCGAGGCCCGAGACGGCGGCGAAAGTGCTTTTTGCCATTCCGGCAACCAAATGGACGGCGGAAGGCATCTACGTGTTGCTGAGGTTGAGCCGCGACTATTGGTGGTGGTGGTTGGGCTCGGGGTGGCCGGAGTTGACGGCGGCGAGCTCGGCTGCGGCGGCCGGAGTTCGGGTGCGGTCGGAATCGACGTTGCAGGGGGCTTGGGGAGGCGTTAGTGCGCGCTACGTGCTCCTAGTGAGGTATGGAGCACGATGGTGTGCTCGGTTGGGTGCTACGGTGACCGTGGCCACGACAGCGACATCGCCGGCGGCGTGGAGCTCTCGGCCAAGGTGGGGCTAGGGCCTAGAGGTCGAAAGAGACCAGGGGAGAAGGGGGAAACGATCCGGGGGCTCACCGCGGAGCTGCAGGGATGGTTAGCGGGCTCGGGGACGCGCTGGTGACGACGAATTCGACGGCGACGATGATCGGAGCCCGAAGAGGGGAACGGCGACGTGGCGGCGATGCAGGGCTTCCGGGGAGCTGTGGAGCGGTGGGGAGGAAGAGGGAGTCGAGGCGGAGCTCCTGAGCTAGTCGGGGGAGCGAGGGGTGGTCGGAGATGGCTGCTATGGCGAACGGCGGCGACGGTGGTGTTCGGCCGTGTGAGAGAGAGAGCGAGGGAGAGGAGGGGAGAGCCGGGAGAGAGTGAGAGAGAGCAGGGGGGGATCGGGACGGCCTGCGGGAGTCGTCCACGCGGCCAGGAGCGCGTCGGCAAGCAGGAGGTGGCCGCGCGGCCGTGCGCGCGCGAGCACGCAGCAGCTTCGGGGCGAGGGGAGGAAGACGACGGAGGGCTGCAGTGGTGGGCTGGGCCGGCTGCTGGCTGGGCCGGCCAGCTGGCTGGGCCGCACAGTGGAGGAGCCCAGGTAAGTTTTCCCCTTTTCTTCTGTTTCTGTTTTTATTTAATATATCTGCAACTTTGTTGAATTTAATAAAATACCTAGGCAAGTTCAAAAGTCACCAAACTATTCCTGGCCCATAGTTGGATTATTTCCAACATGAAACATTTTAGTTTGGAGATATTTGAGCATTTAAATATTTTATATTATTTTAAATGCCCAAATTCAAATATTTATGAATTAATTCAAAAACCCTAGGATGGCCTAGGAAAATGTGCACCATTTTTGGCAGAGGTTCTGAACCAAGGCAAAAATGATGGGCATTTTAGAAGGGCATTTCAGGTTCATTGAAAAATTATTTTAGTAACCCTAGTTGGTTTCAGAGGGGACTGGGGGTTCTGTCATCCCCATTTCAAGTTTCTGATGAAAGAATAAACATGATGCAACACTCTAATGCATGACTAGCTAGGTTGTGACAAACGGTCCCATATAATCAAAGCCCCAAACAGCAAATGGTTCAATAACAAGTGAATAGTTCATAGGCATTTCTTGACATCTACTAATATTACCAATTCTTTGACATTCATCACAAGACAAGACAAACTTATGGGCACCTTTGAAAAGACTAGGCCAATAAAAACTGAATTGCAATACCTTATGTGCAGTTCTATCTCCAGCTTGGTGTCCTCCATAAGCCTTGGAGTGACACTTGCGTAGGATATGGTCCTGTTCATGCTCAGGTACACAACGCCTAATAACACCATCTACTCCTTCTTTATAAAGGTGTGGGTCATCCTAGAAGTAATGTCTTAAATCATAGAAAAACTTGTTATTTTGCTGGTATCTGAAACTAGGTGGTATAAATTTAGCAACAATGTAATTAGCATAATCAGCATACCATGGAGCAGTACGAGAAGCATTTATGACAACTAATTGTTCATCAGTAAAACTATCATCAATAGGGAGTGGGTCATCAAGAACATTTTCTAACCTAGACAAGTTATCTGCAACGGGGTTCTCAGCTCCCTTCCTATCAATAATATGCAAATCAAATTCTTGTAGCAAGAGAACCCATCTAATAAGTCTAGGTTTAACATCTTTCTTTTCCATAAGATATTTAATAGCAACATGATCAGTGTGAACAGTTACTTTAGAATCAACAATATAAGGTCTGAACTTATCACAAACAAATACAACTGCTAAAAATTCTTTTTCAGTAGTAGCATAATTTCTCTGGGCACTGTCTAGAGTTTTACTAGCATACTGGATAACATTTAATTTCTTATCAACTCTTTGTCCTAGAACAACACCTACAACATAATCACTATGTCACACCCTAGCTAGTCATGCATTAGAGTGTTGCATCATGTTTAATCTTTCACCAGAAACCTGAAATGGGGATGACAGAACCCCCAGTCCCCTCTGAAACCAACTAGGGTTTACCAAAAACTTTTTCAATGAACCTGAAATGCCCTTCTAAAATGCCCATCATTTTTGTCTTGGGTTAGAACCTCTGCCAAAAGTGATGCACATTTTCCTAGGCCATCTTAGGGTTTTTGAATTAAATCATAAATATTTGAATTTGGGCATTTAAAATTATATAAAATATTTAAATGCTCAAATATCTCCAAACTAAAATGTTTCATGTTGGAAATAATCCAACTATGGACCAGGAGTAGTTTGGTGATTTTAGGAGTTGCCTAAGTATTTTATTTAATTCAACAAAGTTGCAGAAGTATTAAAAAAACAGAAACAGAAAAAAAATGGAAAAATCTTACCTGGCGCCCAGCACCCGGCCCACCTGCCGGCCCAGCCCAGCGCCGCTCCAGCGAGCTGCTTGCCGGCCAGGCAGGCAGGCAGGTGCCCGACGGCGACCGCAGCGCGCGCCACACACCTGCTCGCCGCCTCGCCGCTTCCCTCGTCCGGTGACGTCGTGGACCGGCCTCCCTCGCTCCCCCGAACCCCCCAGACACCCCCTCTCCTCTCCAGCTCCTCCCCCTCGCGCTCCCCCGCCATGGCCGACGCCACCATCGTCGTGCCTTCGTCGTAGCCGTGCTCCCCGCCACCCGTGCAGCCTCTCATCGTGTCCAGGAGCTCCGCCGCTGTCCACTTCATCGAGCAGCCGAGCCCCGAGCGCTCGCAATGCCCGAGTCCACCGCAACGACCTCGCCCGAACCGCCGTCGCCGGAGATCCCCTTCAACGCCGTCGTCGCTCTGGTCCATCTCCGGCCACACCAAGGGCTCCGTCGCACTCACCGTGAGCTTAGCCATCTTCCCCTCGCTTCCGTTCTTGCTCCCGAGCCGTGTAGCATCCTCCCGGAGCTCAACCGCACCCACCGCCGTGGAGCTCGTCGTCGACGCGCTCCCGGTTACCCTCCGGCCACAAACTGGTGTCCATCATACTCACCGTGTCACTTAGCACCTAGCTAGCCACTCCCCGAGCCTCACCGACCCCTCTAGCGTCAAGTTCGTCTTCGGCCGAACCCTGGTGGCCGCCAAAGTCGTCGCCGGCGCCAACTCCGGCCACCCCGACCCCAACGGACTCCACCAAGAGCTGCGGCTCGTCCTCAACTCCACTCCGGTGGTCTCCGCGACCCATTTGGTGGCCGAAACGGCCAAAACCACTTCCGCCGCCGCGTCGGGCTCGCCGGCGGCTAAACGCCGGTGCAGCCGACCCGGGTTTGACCATGGGTGGGCCCTGGTTGACTCCCCTGAGTCAATGACAGGTGGGGCCCAGCCCTGTTAAGTAAACATGTTTAGTTTTATTTAAACTTTAATTAAACTAATCACACTAACACGCGGGACCCACTGTCAGGTTTGACCTGGACGTGTTCCGTTGACCTCCTGACGTCACACTGACGTCAGGCTGACGCAATAATTGATTTTCTGGAATTAAACTAATATAGGAAATTCCAGAATATAGTTTAAATTTCAAAAATTCATAACTTTTATTCTGTAACTCCAAATCAGACAAGTTATATATGAAAAATGATCAGAAAAATCCAATCTATCCATCTGTACTATTTTCATGCATGATTAAACAAGTTAACTTGGTGTTTAATGCAGAACAAGGAAAAACACTTTAAAGGGCCATGTTTGAGTTTGAAAAATTGAATCTTTGATTCAAATTGGTTCAAACCCTTCTGGTCTTAGTTGCATTAGCCCAACACACTCATATTGCTATGTTTCATGCATGCATCATATTGTTGCACATTGTTTGGTGATGGTTGTGTATCGGTGTTCTTGCGGCAGGATCTGCCCCCGAGGAGTACCGTGATTACCCTAACGAAGAACCGTATCAGTGCATCGAACCATCAGGCAAGCAACCAACCATTTGATCATATCAATACAATCCCATGTTCTCGCTCCTGCTCTCTTTTACTGCATTAAGACAACACGTTTCAAACTGCTGTGTGCTACGGTAGTTGAACCCATTTCCTCAGCATGACCTGTCATTGCCACAGTAACTAGATGAAACCCACTAGCATGTGTAGGAGTTGATTGAGCCATATGTAAGTGTTGTTCCTACCTTGCTATGCCTGCTATGCTTAGAGTCGTGTCAGGTCTGGTTCATCTGGGTGATGGCTAGAGTGAAATGATTATGTCGGTAATGAGAGTGGTGTGGTGAACACGATTTGGTAAAGGTATCGATGAGAGGCCATGTAGGAGTACATGGTGGGTTGTTTCATTGAAACCAACCTTAAGCACTGAGATCTGTATGTGTGATTTAAGATACAGCTACTACCATGCATTGGGCCCTGAAATATGACCCCGCTCGACTTCTTATTCACCCTAGCTCTCTGTCCAGGAGTTGCAAGTAGTTTCTGGTGTTTGTAGCCTACTGGAGGCCGTGGACAGCGCTGACCGTAGGGGTGGGCTGTGATGCGGTAGGTACGCGGCACGGTGTACCGAATACCCATTAGGTATCTCGGGAACCCTGTTCACATCGTTCGGGGCCGTATGGGAAACCTCGGCCGGACTCCCTGCGGATGGAACCTGGATAGGCGATAAACCTGGACTAGAGACTTAGGTGTTTAGGTAGGTCGTGGTCTACACCCACGTCGGCTTTCGCTTGAAGTCTGCCGAGCACATGTCGTGTGCAGACGCTAAGTGGTGGAAACATGTATGAAGAAGTACACCCCTGCAGGGTTATCATGATCTATTCGAATAGCCGCGTCCGCGGTAAAGGACTACTTGGTTGCCTATACAGTTCATAGACAAGTAAATGGAAACTGCTAAAAGCCTCAAGATAAGTGTGAGTGCCGAGGATGGCTCTTCCGTAGGAAGACGGAGGTGGATCCTCGGTAGTGTATTGAAGTGATGAGTAGTGGACTCGTGTACGCAAAACCGTTTCAAATTGGAGTCTCGTAGGTTAGCCTAGCCAAGAGTCAAAGCTGGCTTGCTGCAACAACTCCACCAACCCTTCTTGATAATATGCATGTATGTAGGATCTGATGTAAGTCTTGCTGAGTACCTTTGTACTCATGTTGCTATAATTTACATTTTTTACAGAAGACGCTGCAACCCCTTCTGATGGGTTCTACGTAGACGTTGACATCAATGAGTAGGCTAAAGGCCCAGGTGGTGATCCTGAGCTTGTGAAGGACCACGTAGTATAGCTAGACCTTTCAAGCCTCTTTTATCTTTCTAGTTGTCTGTACTCAGACAAGTTACTTCCGCTGCTGGTTTGTATGACTGTATGACTTGAATGCTGGGTCGTGTGACCCGTACCTTTGTGTATATTATGTATGGCTCTCTGAGCCTTAAATAAAGTGCTTGTGTCATAGAGTCATGTTGTGATGCCTTGTTGTGTTTGCACATATCGGGCATATTGTGTGTATGATTGAAATGCTTGGTATGTGTGGGATCTGACTATCTAGTTGTTTATCTTCAGTAGCCTCTCTTACCGGGAAATGTCTCCTAGTGTTACCGCTGAGCCATGGTAGCTTGCTACTGCTCTGGAACACTTAGGCTGGCCGGCATGTGTCCTTCTTCGTTCCGGTGTCTGTCCCTTCGGGGAAATGTCACGCATTGAGTACCGGAGTCCTGTTAGCCCGCTACAGCCCGGTTTACCGGAGTCCTGTTAGCCCAGTGCTACAGCCCGGACCCACTTGCTGATGACCGACACGTTCGAAGCTGGGTCATGGATGCCTGTCCCTGTAAGTCTGTGCCACTTTGGGTTTACGACTAGTCATGTCAGCCCGGGCTCCTTATCATATGGATGCTAGCGACACTATCATATACGTGAGCCAAAAGGCGCAAACGGTCCCGGGCAAAGGTAAGGCGACACCCGTGGGTATACCGTGCGTGAGGCCGCAAAGTGATATGAGGTGTTACGAGCTAGATCGATGTGACATCGAGTCGGGGTCCTGACAGCGTTGGCATCAGAGCCGGACTGCCTGTAGGTTCTCCAAGCCAAACTGGTCGATGTTGAGTCTAGAAATTCTTTAGTTATATGTAGGGGAATTGTTTGTGGGTTGGCACGTAAGGCTCTTTTTACTCCTTTATCTTATGACATTCTGATCTGAGTCAGTCTATTCTTCCACCGGGAGTTAAGGAATTAGGATCTATTCTCTCTATCAGGATCACGTGTTACTAATCAGTACTACCTTTTAGGGTTGATGGAAACAAGCCTAGTTCAGTTCTTCTACCACGTTATGTTGTTAAGATGGATTCAGAACTTTGATATGATGATGTTGAGTGTGTATGAAATCTTTTGTCAAATGTCTCAAAATCCTTTTTGAGCATTTACAGCTGTTATGCTGCCGAAATTTTGCTAGAAATTCTAATGCCTTTGCATTATGATTGTGCTTTCAGATGGCCACTCGCGACCTCAATCAAGTGGTTCGCCTGACTCGATGCCTAGATGTACCCGGCCATACTGCCATGTTGGTCAGGGTAATGACTGAGGCTGGATACCGTTGGTATCCTGAGTACACGGTCGAAGATCAATTCCGAGACTTTAATCAAAGCCAGTATCTCTGCACTGTCAGGATATTTCCATCTTATCCTGGGTCCACCGAGCCCCTTCACTGCTCCTATGGACTCGGGGTTACTATTGAGATGGCTGTGCAGGACGCCGCCTACTCTATGATGACCATCATGCGAGTCAGATCTGGTCTATTTCTGGACTCTGATTTCCGGTATATGCCAGGATCACTTCCGGGAGCACAAGGGTATCTCCAGGCTATCTATGCTGACCCCACCCAGGAGGATTCACGGACTCGCACCACTGCTGAGATGCTCGAGGATAAGGACCGTGAAAATCGGGCCTTGAGGTTAGAGCTCTTCAATACCCGTGCTGACCACTGGGCCACATTGACTCGGTTTGCACCGGCGGCGCAAGCTGGATATTCGGATATGCGCGATCTCTATCCTGTGAGATCTGCTTTGCCAGACGTGATGGGTTGGCGTGATGTAGGAGGCATCACCCCACCTCGCGGTCCCCGCAGGCCACCGTCTGTTGGTCCAAGACCTCATCCTAGCCCCTATGGTCCACAAGCTCCGCGAGATCGTCTGTTTCCGGATGATCATGTTGAACTTCCAGGCTATGGAGGTGACTTCTACGAGGACTACTACGGATCAGTCTGAGTTAGTGGTAGTATCACTAGTTCGTGTTAGCTGTGGTGTCTATCGTCCTGCGTGACTCGTGGGATATGACCTAGTTTGTATCACCTTCCGGAGGTGTAGAAAAATAATGTATAGGAGCTTGGAATGCCTCCGATGAGATGTAATCCTCTTTTCACCGTAATAGTACCTTGTTTGGTCTTGTACTAAACCATGTATGGTGTGTATGACGATGAAATAAAGAAGCAGTTTCTGTATCTACCATGTCATACGGATGATCATCTTGCATTCCGAGTTATTCCTTACATTCTGTATCCTATGTCGGAATTTTATCATCCTGACTAAATCATTGTCTTGTTTACCTAGGATGGTCAACACGCGCACTAACCCTGCTCCTCAAGAGCAGGCCGAAGGCAGTGAAGTCAGGAATGCAAATCTGCCTCATCCTCCTTCCCTAGCCGAAGTTATGATGGAAGCCGAAAGAAACAAGCGGGAGACCAACCGTTTGTTGGAGCGTATTGAACAGAACACGGCACACCATCAGAGGACTAACGTGGTGTCACTCAGTGATTTTATCAAGTTACATCCACCCACGTTCCACCACTCCGTCGACCCTCTCGACTCTGATGATTGGCTTCGCAGTATTTCTCACAAACTGCGTTCCGCGCTGGTAGCGGAGGCTGACAAGGTCACCTTTGCTGCATATCATCTTGAAGGCCCCGCCAGTCTATGGTGGGAGAATTATGGAGCTATGCGCCCAGCAGGCCATGTCACTACTTGGGCTGAATTCAGTGAGGCTTTCCGTGAACATCACATTCCGGAGGGTCTCATGGACCGTAAACGTGAGGAATTTTGCAGTTTCACTCAGGGCCGACTCTCTGTGGATGCTTACAGCAGGGAGTTCGGTAACCTCGCACGATATGCAACTGAGGAAGTTTCTACCGATGCCAAGAAGCAAGCAAGGTTCCGTAAGGGGCTTAGTCCTGAGCTTCGCCGCGACCTCCGTCTGCATGAGTGCACATCTTTTCAGAAACTTGTTAACAAGGCCATCAGTGCTGAAACTGGTCAGACTGATTATGATGCAACACGCAAGCATGGCCGTGACATGGGTTCCTCATCCGGTGCTGGTCCTCAGAAGCGCCGCGTGTGGGTGCCCAACACTGCCCTGCCACCCAGGTTCACACCGAGGCCATCCTTCCAGGCGCCTCGCCCCGTTCAACAGTCTGCACCAGCCAAGCCCTATGGTGGTCCAACCAACAACGCTCCTCCACGTACCAGTTCTGTGACTTGCTTTAAGTGTGGGGAATCTGGCCACTATATGCGCGAGTGTCCCCAGACCAACCCCAACCAATCTGCTAAAGCTGTTGGCTGTGGCAAGCCGACAGGGAAAGTGTTCCACGCCAAGCCGGCCACCGCTACACGTGGCCATGTCAACTGTATCTCTGCCGAGGAAGCTCAAGAGGATCCCAACGTCGTTCTTGGTACGCTTCTTGTTAATTGCCACCCGGCATCTGTTCTTTTCGATACAGGAGCCTCTCATTCTTTTATATACGAAAATTATGCTCGTTTGCATAACATCGCATTCGGTGACATGCCAACCTCTATGGTAGTTCAAACTCCGGGATCCAAATGGCAAACTTCTAGAGTAAGCAATGGGAATGAAATCCAAGTCGACAGACTTGTTTTCCTCGCATCTTTGATAGCCCTTAAATCTTCAGATATTAATATCATTTTGGGTATGGACTGGATGTCAGCTCATCATGCCAAAATTGATTGCTTCTCTAGGACTGTTCAACTCACCCATCCTTCGGGGAAGATAGTCAATGTCGTGACCCGAATAGCCAAGCGACAGTTATATTCTCTTAACGCCAGCCCTTTGCCAGACCTTGAGGACGTCCCGGTAGTCCGTGACTTCCCGGATGTTTTCCCAGAGGAATTGCCAGGTGTTCCACCTGACAGGGATGTTGAGTTCGTAATAGACCTTATTCCAGGAACCATTCCGATTGCTAGAAGACCCTATAAGATGGCACCACTAGAACTAGCCGAGCTTAAGAAACAACTCGATGAGTCCTTGAAAAAGGGTTTCATCCGACCTGGTTCATCTCCGTGGGCTTGCCCCGTCCTCTTCGTCAAGAAGAAGGATGGTACGGACCGGATGGTTGTAGATTACCGACCTGTCAATTTGGTCACAATCAAGAACAAATATCCGCTCCCTAGGATCAACGACCTGTATGATCAGCTCGCTGGATCCTCAGTCTTCTCCAAGATGGATTTTAGGTTGGGCTACCATCAAATCAAAATCAGAAACGGGGACATTCCTAAAACGGCCTTTGTTACTCGTTATGGCCAATACGAGTACACCGTCATGTCCTTCGGTTTAACCAACGCTCCAGCCACCTTTTCTCGGTTAATGAACTCAATCTTCATGGAGTATTTGGATAAATTCGTCGTGGTTTACCTAGATGATATACTCATCTACTCCAAGAACGAGGAAGAACATGCCGAACATCTAAGGCTAGTGTTGAAGAAACTTCGAGAGCACCACCTTTATGCCAAGTTTTCCAAATGCGAATTTTGGTTGTCAGAAGTGACCTATCTGGGTCATGTAATATCTGGTAAAGGTATTGCTGTTAACCCTGAGCGAGTTCAAGCCGTCCTTAATTGGACTCCACCTGAATCGGTCAAGCAAGTTCGGAGTTTCCTTGGCCTAGCGAGCTATTGCCGTCGCTTTGTCGAAAACTTCTCCAAAGTTGCTAAACCTCTAACCGAACTCCTCAAGCAAGATAAAAAGTTCGAATGGACTTCACAATGTGAGCACAGCTTTCAGGAACTGAAAAGACGCCTGACTTCTGCTCCCGTACTGGTACCGCCAGACTTCTCCAAGGACTTTGTTATCTACTGCGACGCCTCGCGACAAGGACTAGGTTGCGTCCTCATGCAAGATCGACACGTAATTGCTTACGCTTCACGGCAATTGCACCCACATGAGGAGAATTATCCTACTCATGATCTAGAGCTTGCAGCCGTAGTCTATGCACTTAAGACCTGGTGCCATTACCTCCTCGGTAACCGTTGCGAAATATTCACTGATCACCAAAGTCTGAAGTACATCTTCACCCAACCGGATTTGAATCTCAGGCAAAGACGTTGGGTCGAGTTGATCACAGATTTCGACTTAGGAATAACTTACACCCCAGGGAAAGCCAACGTCATGGCTGATGCGCTAAGTCGTAAATCTTATTGTAACAACCTGATGTTACAACAAACTCAACCGCTTCTCCATGAGGAATTTCGGAAGCTTAACCTTCACATTGTTCCTCAAGGATTTCTTTCCACCTTGGTGGAGAAACCTACTCTTACGGATCAAATCATCGCTGCCCAGAAGCGAGATAAGGGAATATCTAAAATCAAGGAGAACATTGCTAGCGGAGGTGCTAGTTGTTTCTCCACAAATGATCATGGTGTTGTGTACTTTGGGAACCGTTTAGTGGTTCCCAAGAACCAGCATATACGACAGTTGATCCTTAAGGAGGCTCATGAATCTCCTCTCACCATTCATCCCGGTAGTACTAAGATGTATCAGGACCTACGCCAGAGGTTCTGGTGGACTAGGATGAAGAGAGAAATTGCTCAGTATATTGCTAATTGCGACGTCTGTCGTCGTGTAAAAGCAGAGCATCAACGGCCTGCTGGCACCCTTCAACCCCTAGCTATTCCTGAGTGGAAATGGGATAAAATTGGTATGGATTTCATTACCGGTTTTCCCAGGACCAAGAGAGGGAATAATGCTATCTTTGTCGTTGTCGATCGTCTTTCCAAAGTGGCCCATTTCTTACCTGTTCGTGAGAGTATAACCGCTAGTCAGCTGGCAGACTTATACATCTCCCGAATAGTATCTCTCCATGGTGTTCCTTTGGAAATTAACTCGGATCGAGGAAGTATTTTCACCTCTCGATTCTGGGAAAGTTTCCAAAATGCTATGGGAACCCGTCTCTCCTTTAGCACCGCTTTCCACCCTCAGTCGAGTGGTCAAGTGGAACGC
>NC_041390.1:171471626-171477024 GCF_002162155.2 Triticum dicoccoides | reverse complement strand
CTAGCTAGTCATGCATTAGAGTGTTGCATCATGTTTAATCTTTCACCAGAAACCTGAAATGGGGATGACAGAACCCCCAGTCCCCTCTGAAACCAACTAGGGTTTACCAAAAACTTTTTCAATGAACCTGAAATGCCCTTCTAAAATGCCCATCATTTTTGTCTTGGGTTAGAACCTCTGCCAAAAGTGATGCACATTTTCCTAGGCCATCTTAGGGTTTTTGAATTAAATCATAAATATTTGAATTTGGGCATTTAAAATTATATAAAATATTTAAATGCTCAAATATCTCCAAACTAAAATGTTTCATGTTGGAAATAATCCAACTATGGACCAGGAGTAGTTTGGTGATTTTAGGAGTTGCCTAAGTATTTTATTTAATTCAACAAAGTTGCAGAAGTATTAAAAAAACAGAAACAGAAAAAAATGGAAAAATCTTACCTGGCGCCCAGCACCCGGCCCACCTGCCGGCCCGGCCCAGCGCCGCTCCAGCGAGCTGCTTGCCGGCCAGGCAGGCAGGCAGGTGCCCGACGGCGACCGCAGCGCGCGCCACGCACCTGCTCGCCGCCTTGCCGCTTCCCTCGTCCGGTGACGTCGTGGACCGGCCTCCCTCGCTCCCCCGAACCCCCCAGACACCCCCTCTCCTCTCCAGCTCCTCACCCTCGCGCTCCCCCGCCATGGCCGACGCCACCATCGCCGTGCCTTCGTCGTAGCCGTGCTCCCCGCCACCCGTTCATCCTCTCATCGTGTCCAGGAGCTCCGCCGCTGTCCACTTCATCGAGCAGCCGAGCCCCGAGCGCTCGCAACGCCCGAGTCCACCGCAACGACCTCGCCCGAACCGCCGTCGCCGGAGATCCCCTTCAACGCCGTCGTCGCTCCGGTCCATCTCCGGCCAGACCAAGGGCTCCGTCGCACTCACCGTGAGCTTAGCCATCTTCCCCTCCCTTCCGTTCTTGCTCCCGAGCCGTGTAGCAACCTCCCGGAGCTCAACCGCACCCACCGCCGTGGAGCTCGTCGCCGACGCGCTCCCGGTCACCCTCCGGCCACAAACTGGTGTCCATCATACTCACCGTGTCACTTAGCACCTAGCTAGCCACTCCCCGAGCCTCACCGACCCCTCTAGCGTCAAGTTCGTCTTCGGCCGAACCCCGGTGGCCGCCAAAGTCGTCGCCGGCGCCAACTCCGGCCACCCCGACCCCAACGGACTCCACCAAGAGCTGCGGCTCGTCCTCAGCTCCACTCCGGTGGTCTCCGCGACCCATTTGGTGGCCGAAACGGCCAAAACCACTTCCGCCGCCGCGTCGGGCTCGCCGGCGGCTAAACGCCGGTGCAGCCGACCCGGGTTTGACCACGGGTGGGCCCTGGTTGACTCCCCTGAGTCAATGACAGGTGGGGCCCAGCCCTGTTAATTAAACAGGTTTAGTTTTATTTAAACTTTAATTAAACTAATCACACTGACACGCGGGACCCACTGTCAGGTTTGACCTGGACTTGTTCCGTTGACCTGCTGACGTCACACTGACGTCAGGCTGACGCAATAATTGATTTTCTGGAATTAAACTAATATAGGAAATTCCAGAATATAGTTTAAATTTCAAAAATTCATAACTTTTATTCTGTAACTCCAAATCAGACAAGTTATATATGAAAAATGATCAGAAAAATCCAATCTATCCATATGTACTATTTTCATGCATGATTAAACAAGTTAACTTGGTGTTTAATGCAGAACAAGGAAAAAACACTTTAAAGGGCCATGTTTGAGTTTGAAAAATTGAATCTTTGATTCAAATTGGTTCAAACCCTTCTGGTCTTAGTTGCATTAGCCCAACACACTCATATTGCTATGTTTCATGCATGCATCATATTGTTGCACATTGTTTGGTGATGGTTGTGTATCGGTGTTCTTGCGGCAGGATCTGCCCCCGAGGAGTACCGTGATTACCCTAACGAAGAACCGTATCAGTGCATCGAACCATCAGGCAAGCAACCAACCATTTGATCATATCAATACAATCCCATGTTCTCGCTCCTGCTCTCTTTTACTGCATTAAGACAACGCGTTTCAAACTGCTGTGTGCTACGGTAGTTGAACCCATTTCCTCAGCATGACCTGTCATTGCCACAGTAACTAGATGAAACCCACTAGCATGTGTAGGAGTTGATTGAGCCATATGTATGTGTTGTTCCTACCTTGCTATGCCTGCTATGCTTAGAGTCGTGTCAGGTCTGGTTCATCTGGGTGATGGCTAGAGTGAAATGATTATGTCGGTAATGAGAGTGGTGTGGTGAACACGATTTGGTAAAGGTATCGATGAGAGGCCATGTAGGAGTACATGGTGGGTTGTTTCATTGAAACTGACCTTAAGCACTGAGATCTGTATGCGTGATTTAAGATACAGCTACTACCATGCATTGGGCCCTGAAATATGACCCCGCTCGACTTCTTATTCACCCTAGCTCTCTGTCCAGGAGTTGCAAGTAGTTTCTGGTGTTTGTAGCCTACTGGAGGCCGTGGACAGCACTGACCGTAGGGGTGGGCTGTGATGCGGTAGGTACGTGGCACGGTGTACCGAATACCCGTTAGGTATCTCGGGAACCCTGTTCACATCGTTCGGGGCCGTATGGGAAACCTCGGCCGGACTCCCTGCGGATGGAACCTGGATAGGCGATAAACCTGGACTAGAGACTTAGGTGTTTAGGTAGGTCGTGGTCTACACCCACGTCGGCTTTCGCTTGAAGTCTGCCGAGCACATGTCATGTGCAGACGCTAAGTGGTGGAAACATGTATGAAGAAGTACACCCCTGCAGGGTTATCATGATCTATTCGAATAGCCGCGTCCGCGGTAAAGGACTACTTGGTTGCCTATACAGTTCATAGACAAGTAAATGGAAACTGCTAAAAGCCTCAAGATAAGTGTGAGTGCCGAGGATGGCTCTTCCGTAGGAAGACGGAGGTGGATCCTCGGTAGTGTATTGAAGTGATGATAGTGGACTCGTGTATGCAAAACCGTTTCAAATTGGAGTCTCGTAGGTTAGCCTAGCCAAGAGTCAAAGCTGGCTTGCTGCAACAACTCCACCAACCCTTCTTGATAATATGCATGTATGTAGGATCTGATGTAAGTCTTGCTGAGTACCTTTGTACTCATGTTGCTATAATTTACATTTTTTACAGAAGACGCTGCAACCCCTTCTGATGGGTTCTCCGTAGACGTTGACATCAATGAGTAGGCTAAAGGCCCAGGTGGTGATCCTGAGCTTGTGAAGGACCACGTAGTATAGCTAGACCTTTCAAGCCTCTTTTATCTTTCTAGTTGTCTGTACTCAGACAAGTTACTTCCGCTGCTGGCTTGTATGACTGTATGACTTGAATGCTGGGTCGTGTGACCCGTACCTTTGTGTATATTATGTATGGCTCTCTGAGCCTTAAATAAAGTGCTTGTGTCATAGAGTCATGTTGTGATGCCTTGTTGTGTTTGCACATATCGGGCATATTGTGTGTATGATTCAAATGCTTGGTATGTGTGGGATCTGACTATCTAGTTGTTTATCTTCATGTCACATCCCTAGCTGCTGGTAGTGCTCTAGGCTAGCCTCATGTGAGCATCATGTTTTATTTCAAATGAAATTTGAATTGAGGAATTTTCAAAGCCTCAGAAACCTTCTAAAAATGATCAACATTAAAATCTCCTCAAAGAAGTCCAAAAAAATGTTCCTCTTAGTCTATGAAAATATTGCAAAGAGGTAAAACTCAAAACAATATTTTTGGTATCTCAGAGTTAATTATTTTGGGCCATTTGAATTAATCCAATAACTATTTGCTTTGGATTTATATTTAATATATATTAAATATGACTCCAATAATTCTGGAAGTTTGTGAGTGGATTTGTATTTATTTTTGGCAAGCCACATAAAAATCTACAGAATTTATTTAAATGATTTAGTTGCTAAATTAAATCAAAACAAACTACAGAAAATAGAAAACAGTAAATAATAAAAAGAGCAAAGCTTACCTATGCAGCCCACTAGAGCCGGCCCAGCTCCTGTGCTGGTCCAGCACTGTGCGGCCCAGCCCACCGCAGTCGCCACCGTCTTCAACCTCCTGCCAGTAGGCAGGAGGGCGTGTGCCCGACGCGCGCGCGCACGCTCCGGCCACCTCCTGCTTACCTGCTCGCCGCTGGAGGCACCCGAGGGAGCCACGCAGCCCCCGACCCCCTCCCCCTTCTCCCTCTCTCCCGCGTCCTCATTCTCTCCCCAGAACACTCTCCCCCTCCTCTGTTCTCCTCACCGAGCGGAGCCCCTCGCCGCCGCTCGCCATAACCACGGCCACCGGGCCTCCCTCGCTTCCCCGACTAGCCCACAAGCTCCGCCACTCCGTACTCGACCCACCTCACCGATGCCACGCCCTCCAGGAGCCCCCGAAGCGCCGCCCCGACGTTTTCCCCCTCCTCGGACCCGCCGGTCGCCGACGCCCGATTCGCCGGCTCCGGACCGTCCCCGGCCTCGTCCCCGCCTTGAATGGATCCACTGTGAGCCTCCGCTGTTTCTCCTGTGCTCGCCCCCTCCGTTCTCGCCCCCTAGCCCCATCTCCCACCGCGACCGAGAGCTTCTCGCCGCCGTGCCATGTCGTCGCCGTGGCCAGGGCCATCCCAGCGTGCGCCTGAGCGCGTCACCATGTTCGCCGCCCTCCCAGGAGCCCGCAGCGCCCTTCGGTCTCTCTTCTAGTGCTCTATAGCGCCACCCCAGGATTGCCCGAGCGGCTGCCGCCGCCAAACCTCGTCGCCGACCACTTTTCCGGCCACCCCAGCACCTGTCACCGCCACCACTAGATGCGCGCCACTGCGCGCGTTCGAATGCAACAAACCACGGCCGAAACGATGCCATGTGGCTCGTTTCCGAGCCCTCCACCGCGTCTGGACTCGCCGGCGGCTAAACGCCGGCGACCGCTGACCCGATGACCGGCGTGGGTTGACCCCACTGCCCGGTTTGACCCCCCCTCTCTCTCACTGACCTGCGGGCCCGCCCGGCTAATTAGGCTAGGATTAGTGTTAACTAAATATTAGTTAGTTTAATAGACACTGACAATGGGCCCCAGGCCACTAACTAAATTAGATTAGTTAGGTTAGTCACTGACGGATGGGACCCACTGGCCAGGTTTGACCTGGACCAGCCACGTTGACCTGCTGACGTCACTAATACGTCATGCTGACGCAGTATTTGTTTCTGGAATTAAAATAAATCAAAAATGATTTATAAATTTCAGATAATAACCAAAACTTCTAAAAATCATAGAAAATTAACCGTAACTCCAAATTAAATAATTTATATATGAAAAATTATCAGAAAAATTCAAGGAATCCATCTGTACCATTTTCATGCATGTTAGAACAACTTATAG
>NC_041390.1:171463515-171467306 GCF_002162155.2 Triticum dicoccoides | reverse complement strand
TGTTTCCTTTGGAATCATCCCAAATCAGTCATGCATACGTGCGAAGTATTCTGTGGTTCGGAGACTTGCAACCTCCATTCTATATGGGTCCCTAGCACACCAAGCCACTGATTGATTTGTTCAAGGTTAATAGGTTCTAAGTGCTAGTCCCGAAGGTACCAGACGGATTTGTACAAGACTTCGATATCCTCGATGATGGTTCCCCTCCTGAACTCGGTAGTGTTTTATTATAAGACTACTTTGTGGTCATGCTTGTCTTGGACATCGTGTTCACATGTTGTAGCAGAACCAGCTCATGTTTTGGAGCTTGCTATCGTAGTTCATCTCCCGAGAATCCCGCAACGTCATCTCGTCGATTTGTGTTGCAACTTTCATTTTTTTCCTAGACTCGATGAGTCTGGAATATCCTGACACCAACCAGATCTGAATCTCAGGCAGATATAATGGTTGGAACATTTCCCAAAAACTATAATATTGGTCCCTCGATAACCGGTAAAGTGGATGTCGTGGCCAACACATCCAGCCGGAAGACCTGTTATTATAACATCTTGATTGAGGAAGTTGGCCACCTCCCCATAGGGATTTCGTAGGATTTACTCCCTAGTTGCCCCTATGGATTTTGAGATCCCGAAGTCCGACCTTTTACTTGATGTCCTAGATACCAGACCATTTCTATGAATGGGTTACACTAGCACATCAAGGAGAACATTAGAAGCGGAGTGCTAAATGTCTCTCGGTCGATCATCCAGATTTTGTTTTCTTGGCCTCGCTAAGGTGTAATCTGAGAAGTGTTATCTTCCTTTGCATCTGCATCATCCATCATCATTCATCGTGGTAGCAAGTTGTGTTGCCAGGATCCTTGACACGGTTGTTGATAAAACCTTGATGATTGTGGAAATGCTCAAGTTCTTGAGAGCACGCACAAGCGCTACGTCTTATCATCGGCACTAGCTGGGATTGCCCCAGATTTCCTCGGTTATGCTATAACCATTCCAACAGTGAATTCACTCTCTATTGTTGGGTTCTTCCCCAGTTACCAGAATCATTCCCAGCATTTGCATTTTGTTCCCAGCTTGCACCGCCAATGTGCCATTCTACCATGGGTCTCTTCCATTTCCGGTGATAAGCAAAATTCATCCATTACGTTGTCTTCAACAAGGTAATCCACATCATCCAAGTCTAAGTATGTCATCCTACTGACCCCCTCCAAACGATCGCTTGGGAATTGCCTTAGGCTGATATAGAGAGTCTCAATGATCTCTATATCAAAGGTAATTCTTTTTGCCACTTAAGGGGATATATCTTCGAGTCACCTTCCCTAAGGTGCATCATTTTGGTGTCATGTCAACTCAACTCCTCGCTACGTTGACAACCGATTACCACCTTCTTAAGTGTGGAATTGTTGTCCATCTAGTGAACCTTCGTCATCGGTTTCTTTCCACCCCTCTTGATGTGTATCTCGTGTCTCAACCCGAGAGATGGTCCTATGTCTCATTCCGTAAGTTAATCTTGAGTTGTTCGATCTCCGAGGAGATCGACCCTTCTAGAGTCTCCTTCTTCCCCCCCCCCTGTCATGTTGACAGGATTTCTCAGAACAAGACATCAAGACAATGATGGTGAATGAATCAACGTTCAACTGAAGTGCACCCTGGATCGTAAAGATTATACTAGTTTGCGTTACCCCTTCATCTTACCCTACGCCTGAATCTCGAGACGAGATTCTTGTTTAGTGGGGGTGAGTTGTCACATCCCTAGCTGCTGGTAGTGCTCTAGGCTAGCCTCATGTGAGCATCATGTTTTATTTCAAATGAAATTTGAATTGAGGAATTTTCAAAGCCTCAGAAACCTTCTAAAAATGATCAACATTAAAATCTCCTCAAAGAAGTCCAAAAAAATGTTCCTCTTAGTCTCTGAAAATATTGCAAAGAGGTAAAACTCAAAACAATATTTTTGGTATCTCAGAGTTAATTATTTTGGGCCATTTGAATTAATCCAATAACTATTTGCTTTGGATTTATATTTAATATATATTAAATATGACTCCAATAATTCTGGAAGTTTGTGAGTGGATTTGTATTTATTTTTGGCAAGCCACATAAAAATCTACAGAATTTATTTAAATGATTTAGTTGCTAAATTAAATCAAAACAAACTACAGAAAATAGAAAACAGTAAATAATAAAAAGAGCAAAGCTTACCTGTGCAGCCCACTAGAGCCGGCCCAGCTCCTGTGCTGGTCCAGCACTGTGCGGCCCAGCCCACCGCAGTCGCCACCGTCTTCAACCTCCTGCCAGTAGGCAGGAGGGCGTGTGCCCGACGCGCGCGCGCACGCTCCGGCCACCTCCTGCTTACCTGCTCGCCGCTGGAGGCACCCGAGGGAGCCACGCAGCCCCCGACCCCCTCCCCCTTCTCCCTCTCTCCCGCGTCCTCATTCTCTCCCCAGAACACTCTCCCCCTCCTCTGTTATCCTCACCGAGCGGAGCCCCTCGCCGCCGCTCGCCATAACCACGGCCACCGGGCCTCCCTCGCTTCCCCGACTAGCCCACAAGCTCCGCCACTCCGTACTCGACCCACCTCACCGATGCCACGCCCTCCAGGAGCCCCCGAAGCGCCGCCCCGACGTTTTCCCCCTCCTCGGACCCGCCGGTCGCCGACGCCCGATTCGCCGGCTCCGGACCGTCCCCGGCCTCGTCCCCGCCTTGAATGGATCCACTGTGAGCCTCCGCTGTTTCTCCTGTGCTCGCCCCCTCCGTTCTCGCCCCCTAGCCCCATCTCCCACCGCGACCGAGAGCTTCTCGCCGCCGTGCCATGTCGTTGCCGTGGCCAGGGCCATCCCAGCGTGCGCCTGAGCGCGTCACCATGTTCGCCGCCCTCCCAGGAGCCCGCAGCGCCCTTCGGTCTCTCTTCTAGTGCTCTATAGCGCCACCCCAGGATTGCCCGAGCGGCTGCCGCCGCCAAACCTCGTCGCCGACCACTTTTCCGGCCACCCCAGCACCTGTCACCGCCACCACTAGATGCGCGCCACTGCGCGCGTTCGAATGCAACAAACCACGGCCGAAACGATGCCATGTGGCTCGTTTCCGAGCCCTCCGCCGCGTCTGGACTCGCCGGCGGCTAAACGCCGGCGACCGCTGACCCGATGACCGGCGTGGGTTGACCCCACTGCCCGATTTGACCCCCCCTCTCTCTCACTGACCTGCGGGCCCGCCCGGCTAATTAGGCTAGGATTAGTGTTAACTAAATATTAGTTAGTTTAATAGACACTGACAATGGGCCCCAGGCCACTAACTAAATTAGATTAGTTAGGTTAGTCACTGACGGATGGGACCCACTGGCCAGGTTTGACCTGGACCAGCCACGTTGACCTGCTGACGTCACTAATACGTCATGCTGACGCAGTATTTGTTTCTGGAATTAAAATAAATCAAAAATGATTTATAAATTTCAGATAATAACCAAAACTTCTAAAAATCATAGAAAATTAACCGTAACTCCAAATTAAATAATTTATATATGAAAAATTATCAGAAAAATTCAAGGAATCCATCTGTACCATTTTCATGCATGTTAGAACAACTTATAGCTGCTGTTTAGCACAAATCAATTAAATGGCATTTGAATATCCACATATGGAGTTTGAATTTGAATCTTGGATTCAAACCAACTCCATTTAATCTGGTTTTAGTTGCATTAGCCCAACACACATTCATTTTGCCATGTCATGATCATGCATCATATTGTGCATTGCATTGATTGTGTTCCCTTCTGTGTTGCCGGTATTTGTCCCCTCT
>NC_041390.1:171451329-171461901 GCF_002162155.2 Triticum dicoccoides | reverse complement strand
CCTAGTGTTTCCACTGAGCCATGGTAGCTTGCTACTGCTCCGGAACACTTAGGCTGGCCGGCATGTGTCCTTCTTCGTTCCTGTGTCTGTCCCTTCGGGGAAATGTCACGCGATGAATACCGGAGTCCTGTTAGCCCGCTACAGCCCGGTTCACCGGAGTCCTGCTAGCCCAGTGCTACAGCCTGGATTCACTCGCTGATGACCGACACGTTCGATGCTGGGTCATGGATGCCTGTCCCTGTAAGTCTGTGCCACTTTGGGTTTACGACTAGTCATGTCAGCCCGGGCTCCTTATCATATGGATGCTAGCGACACTATCATATACGTGAGCCAAAAGGCGCAAACGGTCCCGGGCAAAGGTAAGGCGACACCCGTGGGGATACCGTGCGTGAGGCCGCAAAGTGATATGAGGTGCTACAGGCTAGATCGATGTGACATCGAGTCGGGGTCCTGACACTTCAGTAGCCTCTCTTACCGGGAAATGTCTCCTAGTGTTACCGCTGAGCCATGGTAGCTTGCTACTGCTCTGGAACACTTAGGCTGGCCGGCATGTGTCCTTCTTTGTTCCGGTGTCTGTCCCTTCGGGGAAATGTCACACATTGAGTACCGGAGTCCTGTTAGCCCGCTACAGCCCGGTTTACCGGAGTCCTGTTAGCCCAGTGCTACAGCCCGGACCCACTTGCTGATGACCGACACGTTCGAAGCTGGGTCATGGATGCCTGTCCCTGTAAGTCTGTGCCACTTTGGGTTTACGACTAGTCATGTCAGCCCGGGCTCCTTATCATATGGATGCTAGCGACACTATCATATACGTGAGCCAAAAGGCGCAAACGGTCCTGGGCAAAGGTAAGGCGACACCCGTGGGTATACCGTGCGTGAGGCCGCAAAGTCATATGAGGTGTTACGAGCTAGATCGATGTGACATCGAGTCGGGGTCCTGACACACTAGCATCACACATAATTTCAAAGGGTAAATTCCAATCAGGTGGCTGAACAATAGGTGCAGAAATGAAGGCTTTCTTAAGTATTTAAAATGCTTCTACACAATCATCATCAAAGACAAAAGGAACATCTTATTGTAAGAGATTAGTCAGAGGCCTAGGAATTTTTGAGAAGTCTTTAATGAACCTGCTATAAAAACCGGCATGACCAAGGAAACTTCTTATACCTTTAATGTCCTTAGGACACGACATCATTTCAATAGCATCAACTTTAGCTTTATCAAATTCAATACCTCTTTCAGAAATTTTATGACCCAAGACAATACCTTCATTAACCATAAAGTGGCACTTCTCCCAATTCAAGACAAGATTAGTTTATTCACATATCTGCAAAACTTGATCAAGGTTGCTTAAGAAATCATCAAAAGAAGTTCCATACATGAAGAAATCATCAAAAGTTAGAGAATATAGCAGTCATACATCTTTGAAAGGTAGTAGATGCATTACATAAACCAAAAGGCATATGTCTATAAGAAAAGGTACCGAAAGGGCAAGTAAAAGTGGTGTTCTCTTAATCCTCTTTCGACACAGGTATTTGAGAGAAACCAAAATAACCGTCTAGAAAGCAAAAATGTGTATGTTTGGATAATCTTTCTAGCATTTGATCAATGAAAGGTAAAGGGTAATGAACCTTTCTAGTAGCTTTATTTAATTTGCGGAAATCAATTACCATTCTATAACCTGTAACAATTCTTTATGGGATCAATTCGTCTTTATCATTAGGAACAACAATAATACCTCCCTTCTTACGGACACAATGGACATGACTTTTCCACTGACTATCAGCAACATGATAAATTATACCTACCTCCAGAAGCTTTAGTATTTCATTTCTTACCACTTCTTTCATCTTAGGATTTAACTGTCGTTGGTGATCAACAACCGGTTTAGCGTCTTTCTCCACTTTTATTTTGTGCTGGCATAGAGTGGGACTAATGCCCTTAAGATCATCAAGAGTATATCCAATAGCAGCATGGTGGTTCTTCAGAGTTTTAAATAATTTTTCTTCTTCCTGCTCTGAAAGGTTAGCACTAATAATAAAAGGATATATCTTCTTTTCATCAAGATAAGCATATGTAAGAGTATCAGGTAATGGTTTAAGCTCAAACATGGGATCACCCTTGGGTGGAGGAGGATCTCCAAGAATATCAACAGGCAAGTTGTGTTTCAAAATAGGTCCCTATCTAAAGAATACTCCATCTATTTCCCTTCTTTCTTTCATAAACATATCATTTCCATGGTCTAGAAAATATTGTTCGAAAGGATCATTAGGAGGCACGACAATAGAAGAAAGACCAATAATTTCATCTTTACTAGGAAATTCTTTATCACGGGGTTGTCTATGAAATTTAGCAAAATTAAAATCATGAGACATATCCCCTAAACCAACAATAACAATATCCTTTTCGTAGTTTATCTTAGCATTAACAGTATTCAAGAAGGTTCTACCAAATATAATGGGACAAAAGTCATCTTGTGGGGAAGCAAGAACAAGAAAATCAGTAGGATACTTAATTTTCCCACACAAGACTTCAACATCTCTAACAATCCCAACTGGTGAAACAGTATCTCTAATGGAAAGCTTAATAGTAACATCAATATCTTCTATCTCAGCAGGTGCAATATCATGCATAATTTCTTTATATAAAGTATAAGGTATTGCACTGACACTAGCACCCATATCACATAAGCCATGATAACAGTGATCTCCTATTTTAACAGAAACAACAGTCATGCCAACAACGGGTCTACGTTTATTTTTAGTATTGGGTCTAGCAATTCTAGCAGCTTCATCACATAAGTAAATAACATGCCCATCAATATTATCGACCAAGAGATCCCTAACCATAGCAATACTAGGTTCAAATTTAATTTGCTCAGAGGGTGTAGGTGTTCTAGCATTACTCTTATGAACCACAGTTGAAGCTTTAGCATGATCCATTATTCTAATAGGGAAAGGTGGTTTCTCAATATAAGCGGTAGGAACAATAGGATCAACATTATAAGTGATAGTCTTTTCTTCAACTTTAATAGGTTCAAATACTTTTAATTCAATGGGTGGATAATATTTAAACCACTTAACCTTAGGGAGATCAACATGAGTAGCAAATGATTCACATAAAGAAGCTACTATCTCAGAGTCAAGTCCACATTTAGTGCTAAATTCACGAAAAGCATCGGTATCATAAAAGATTTAACACAATCAAACATAGGTGTTATACCTGACTCCTTACCTTCGCCGAGTTCCCAATCTTCAGAGTTGCATTTAATTCTTTCCATCAAATTCCATCTGAATTCAATAGTCTTCACCATAAAAGAACCAGTACAAGAAGTATCAAGCATGGAGCGATTATTGAGAGAAAGTTGAGCATAAAAAAATTGAATACTAGTTTCTCTTGAGAGCTCATGATTGGGGCATGAATATAAAATTGACTTCAGTCTTCCCCAAGGTTGAGAGACACTTTCTCCTTCGCGAGGCCAAAAATTATATATATAATTACGATCATGATGAACTAGATGCATAGGATAAAACTTCTGATGAAATTCCAATTTCAATCGGTTGTAGTTCCATGATCCAATATCATCACATAGCCTAAACCATGTCAATGCCTTTGCATTCAAATATAAAGGGAAGACCTGGTTCTTAATAACATCCTCGGGCATACCTGCGAGCTTAAATAATCCACAAACTTCATCCACATAGATTAGGTGCATATTGGGATGTAATGTTCCATCTCCTGTAAAAGGATTAGCTAGCAGTTTCTCTATCATACCCGAAGGAATTTCAAAGAAAACATTTTCAGAAGGTTCAGTAGGTTGAGGAGAAACTCTTTGCTCTACTGGTCGGGGTGAAGATACCCCGAACAAGCCCCTCAAAGGATTATTTTCCATAGTAATAAGTGACAGTAAATTTCAGCACACTATATAAATTTTTCCTTACCAAATTCCACCTACCAAAGGCGCTTCACTCCCCGGCAACGACGCAAGGAAAGAGTCTTGATGATCCACAAGTATAGGGGATCTATCGTAGTCCTTTGGATAAGTAAGAGTGTCAAACCTAACGAGGAGCACAAGGAAATGACAAGCAGTTTTTAGTAAGGTATTCTCTGCAAGCACTGAAATTATCGGTAACAGATAGTTTTGTGATAAGGTAATTCGTAGCGGGTAACAAGTAACAAAAGTAAACAAGGTGCAGCAAGGTGGCCCAATCCTTTTGTAGCGAAGGACAAGCCTGGACAAACTCTTATATAAAGGAAAGCGCTCCCGAGGACACATGGGAATTATCGTCAAGCTAGTTTTCATCATGCTCATATGATTCGTGTTCGTTACTTTGATAACTTGATATGTGGGTGGACCGGTGCTTGGGTTTAAGCTTCTGTCACTCTAGCAATCCATCATCTACATATTACTTCCCAATTCCTTCCCTAGGCCCAAAAAATGGTGAAGTTTCATGTAGTCAACATTCACATAACACCACTAGAGGAAAGACAACATACATCTCATCAAAATATCAAACGAATACCAAATTCACATGACTACTTATAACAAGATTTCTCCCATGTCCTCAGGAACAAACGTAAGTAATCACAAATCATAATCATGTTCATAATCAGAGGGGTATTAATGTGCATAAAGGATTTGAACATATAATCTTCCACCGAATAAACCAACTTGCATCAACTACAAGGAGTAATCAACACTACTAGCAACCCACAGGTACCAATCTGAGGTTTTGAGACAAAGATCAGAGACAAGAGATGAACTAGGGTTTGAGAGGAGATGGTGCTGGTAAAGATGTTGATGGAGATTGACCCCCTCCCGATCAGAGGATCGATGGTGATGACGATGGTGACGATTTCCCCCTCCCAGGGGGATCTTTCCCCGGCAGAACAGCTCCGCCGGAGCCCTAGATTGGTTCCACCAAGGTTCCACCTCAAGACAGCGGCGCTTTGTCTCGAAAGCTTCCTTATGATTTTTCCAGGGCAAAAGACACCTTATACCAGAAGATGGGCATCGGTGGGCTTCCAGGTGGCCCACGAGGTAGGGGGCGTCGTCAACCCTCGTGGACGGTGGGTGGCCCCCCTCTGGTGCTTTCTTCGCCCAATATTTTGAATATATTCCAAAACTGACTTTCATGGAGTTTCAGGACTTTTGGAGTTGTGCATAATAGGTCTCTAATATTTGCTCCTTTTCCAGCCCAGAATTCCAGCTGCCGGCATTCTCCCTCTTCATGTAAACTTGTAAAATAAGAGAGAAAAGGCATAAGTATTGTGGCATAATGTGTAACAACAACCCATAATGCAGTAAATATCGATATAAAAGCATGATGCAAAGTGGACGTATAAACCTCGTATTACCTTCCAGCCTAACAGTCAGGGATATCCTATTGAATGATCTGATGGAATCATATCTGCTAACTACTAAGAGAGAGGTGTGTCTGTGGGGGGGGGGGTGCAATGCGTGCGAGAGAGGCCTAAAGATAATGTGCGTGCGGGAGACACGTAGGCACATATATGTGCATATAGAAGGCTAGTAGGAATCGTGCGTGTGTATATATATGCATGTGAGAGAAATAGTGTTTTCCAACTGAGATTAGTGAAAAGAGTGGTACATAGTAGTCAGAAAGAGAGAGGGAGATATATGGAGAGTGTCAGTGTGAGACACCACCAACACCCTGGGAGAGACTGTGAGCATGTATGAAAGAGAAATGCCGAATTATATAAAGTGTGTGCACTTATGCGTTAGATAGAGAGATGTATAGTGCGTCAGTGAGAACGGGGCGAGGAATAGTGCATCTATGTGTAAAAGGCGGTTCTACGCATTAAATTAAAATATAAGTGGAATTATTATTTTTGGATGAGATCATGAATTTTGCAATTTGCATATGAACGAAAATCGGTCTATCAGACACCCATACTCTATTGAATTCTAACATGTGCATGTGTTTATTTCATATTATCGGCCCATAGAGTGAGAGCGGTTTGAAATATAGGCAATGCATTGCTTTTGCAATTCATATATAAACATTAATTAGTGCACTCCATGTTGTTAGTGTGAAGCACTTTATACATTTGTCACTTACATGGATACATTCCAAATTGCTAGCTACGAAATAGAATACATGTTGAATTCAACAAAACGGGGGTTTCAAAGATTCGAATTCATAGGAAGTGCATTCATCTATTTGAATCCAAGATAATGGCATTTGTAAATCATATCTAAAAGGGGGCATCAATCTTTGTTGTGCGTTTGAACATGCTATATATTCACACGCATGTCTAACTATTTTTTTGCAATCAAGGAGATTATATCTGGAACCATGCATGAACTGAGGTAAGTTGCGTATTTTTTACTAATATATACTCGTGTACAATGTATATTCAAATGTACCCCCTCCATTCCAAAATAATCGTAGTTTTAGGATTTTCAAGAGTCAAGATTTTTGAAGTTTGACAAATCCTGAAAGTTCAATTCAAGAGAACCGAAAATGTTAATGCTTCTGCTCCAAAATATTGAACGAAGCGCCAAATAAGCCTCTGGTCACCCGAAACCATGCGAGACTAATGTTTGGTGGTAGGAAATTACTTTCCTGACTCTGGCCCATTTAGCCTATCGGCCCAATGTTCAAAGGTCTAAACCGGGGTAGGTTTGTAACCTCACCAAGGCGCCAGTCTCAAAAGCCTCCGAGAAGCATTCATACGCCGTGGGCGCCTAAACACCCATGCGCTCGGCCGAAATATATCCCGCCCACCACTTGGGACACCTAAGATTACTGTCCTTCCCCCAACCCGCAATATGTCCAAAATTTTAGGTGGGGGCAAAGTTTGTAACTTTCCCCAAATTTCAAACAAGCGCGTCACAAACCGAAACATTGTTCCCCCTTAGTTCCCCTCCCTCCATTTCCCCATTCATACTCTGTGGGCGCCAAAATACCCTCTCCACCAGCTGCGAAACACCAGCCTCCTCCATCATCCACCCCATCACGCCTAATCCACCGCCGCCCTCCTCCATCACGCCGTAGCCGGTACCCCAACGTCGTCGTCCAACGCAATCGCAATCGCAACACCCTCAAGGACTTAGCAGCTGAAGCCGAGGTAGTGCTGCCTCCACGATGCCGACGTCGACGTGCATCGTACCAAAACCACTTCAACCATGTCGTCCTGCACCTCACCATTGCCGCTCCACTGTCGCAACCGTCCACCGCACCGGAGTTGTTCTGGCTACGCCATCGTTCACTGCCTTGGATCTGGTTCCCCGCCGCCGACAGACGGCCATCACACCACACTCAACAACTTGGCCATGGGTTCGTCCAAGGCTCCATCGTCCTCCACAACTTCTCGTTTCCAGCGAACCACAAGAAGATCGTTGGAAAAATAGAAGGTGGACACAACACTGCCAGCAGAAAGAGGTACTCCTCTTCCCTTATTCATGCAAATCTTACGTCTCTGCTCACACTGTATTCATCCCACGAAACAAACTAGTTGAGCGCTTCTTACTGTATCTTCTTCCTGATACTAAATGCACAACGTTTCCTCCCATTTATTATTTCACCTTGGCTAGAGGTTAGTAGCATGCCTAGATTTCAATTCAGGGTCAGTTGAATCACAATTAAAAGAAGCAACTCCCGCTTAGGCACGCGGAGCACCTAGTCCATCTGTTCACTGAGGGAGCGGCGCGTCGGTGTGTATCATAGGGGTGTGGGGTGCAGGAGCTGCTTGCACCTGATTTGGAGGTCGGCGGGGCTTGAAGGGATGGCCAGGGGGCGGTTCCAAGCACGATGGTATGGTGAGGTCGAGGGGAGGGTGGAGGCAGAGGACTGGGCCGGTGGTCGCTGGCGTTCCAAGGAAGATCGTAAGACTGACTGGCTGGAGGTAGATGAAGGTGATCTATCCATTCTTTGTACATCTGACGGTACAGAAAAATGGACTGACCTATTTGTTTTCAGTCGACTGTGGTTTTCATAGGACCACACCTTGTGGTGTGCTGGAGGAGCATCTGCATTTCCCAGCCATCCCTGTGCTCAAATTTCAAAATCCTATAATCTAGTAATTTCTTGTGCCATGCATGTTTTAGAGCTATCATATGTCTCCCGTCATTTATTTCTCACCGACCTGCTATCTGCTACTTTTACACTGTACTACTTGTGCACACACTTCACCCATACTCACACTATTGTTTTTTTGTGCATGGGTATTTAAGACTCTGAAGCAATGTTGATGAATACACAAAAGAAAAGACAGAAGTGGCTCCAGTGTAATTCAAAGATAAGCACTGAGCATTTCAGTGCTCTAAAGGGTGTAGTATCAGCAGATGGAGACAGTAGACGTAGCTCTGCAGTTGATGATCTCCATTGCCACACACAACCATCCCAGGTGCTTGCTTTAACTTCGCTCTGTCAAATGTGCTTGCATGTTGCATATGGTGTCTAACTTGTATTGCTTCCAATTTGGTTAGATTGCATCTGCTTACTTTACACATTATACCTTTGATAATGACATGCCTTCTTGTTTTTGATACATACTACATATGTCTATTAACCCTGTTCGTATATCAAACTAATGCTCTTTTCAATCCCTCATCAATCACTTATGATGAGACAGTCACCCCAGTGGGTTACTGTGAGACGCGCTACTCGTTTAAAGAGTGCAGTGTCATCGTCCCCACATGATTCTCAAGAAACTACAAGGCTAAATGAAGATAGTCAACGTAGCTCTCTAGTTGATGACCACAATTCCCCCACACCACCATCGCAGGTGCTTGCTCTTACTTGGCAGTGTGATATGTGGTTGCATGTTGCATATGGTGTCTACCTTGTAATGCTTATAATTAGGGTAAATTGCATCTCCTTAGTTAACACATTATACCTGTGAATATGACATGCCTTCCTATTTTTGGTACATACTACATCTTTCTATTAACCATGTTCTTACATCAAACTACTTTTCTTGTGAATCCCTCATCAATCACTTCTGACGCGACACCTTCAAGTTGACAGTCTAATATTGGTTGCATATTGCATATCATTTCAAACATGTATTGCCTCTAATTTGTTGAAGTGCCACTTATAATGAGACACTATCGGCGTTCTGGGAATGGGGGTCCCCAGAGTTGCCTGCCTGCAGCCCATGGCGTGGCTCTGCGAGCGGGACCGTATGGCCCATCTTCACCAGCAAGGACTCAAGACCCTCGCCAGTAGGGATGGCAATGGGTACCCATTACCCATGTACCCAGTGGGTAAAAACCCTATTAGGGTAAGGGTATGTGACAAAACATTACCCATGGGTATATAATTAGGAAAATCTCAACCCATCGGGTAGAGCGGGTACTGGTATGGGATTATATAACCCATACCCGAATACCCATGTACACTTATAAAATCTAACAAATACGGAAAATTACCTCTACTCTTTGTCGTGGGTTTGTCAACTTAAAATTTATGACTATGTGCTACTATTTATGACTATGTGTTGATGTTTTGTTGTGTTGTTGTTTACAAGAAAGTGTTGATTTTTATAGAATTTTTTGTTGTTTAGGATATGTTGTTATTGTTATGTGTTGTTGTTTATAAAATATGATTGTATGTTATTGTTTGTAATAACGTGATGCTCAAATTAATGTTATTCAAACACTGGTATTTTTACTCGTGGGTATCCATTTACCCTGTCGGGTAACAGGTATGGGAAAAAATTGTACCCACTAGCGGGTATGGGTATGGGTGATGGGTCAATTCAAATGGGATCGGTAAGGGTATGGGGTGGCTCCACCCATGCCCAAACCCTGCGGGTGCCATCCCTACTCGCGAGGGGCCAAGCCTCGCGAGGCATACGAGACAAGACCTCCTCAGGAGCGGTGTGACGCCCTGAGACCGTTGCGCCACGTGTCTTCCAGTTATTCGCTGTTGTTGCCTTGTCATGTATTTGCATGTCATGCATTTCATATCATGTCATCATGTGCATCACATTTGCATACGTGTGCGTCTCATGCATCCGAGCATTTTCCCCGTTGTCCGTTTTGCAATCCGGTGCTCCTATGTCATCCGGTGTTCCCTTTTACCTCATTTCATGTGCGAGTGTTAAACGTTCTCGGATTGGACCGAGATTTGCCAAGCGTCCTTGGTTTACTACCGGTAGACCGCCTGTCAAGTTTCGTGCCATTTGGACTTCGTTAGATACTCCAACGGTAAACCGAGGAACCGTAAAGGCCTCATGTGTGTTGCAGCCCAACACCCCTCCAAATTGGCCCAAAACAAACCTAAATCTCCTCCATCATCAAGATCGTTCGATCACGATCGCGTGGCTGAAAACCGTGCTCAATTTGGAAACTCCTAGCTCCTCCTACCTATAAAAAGGTCCCCCCCTTCAAAATCCCGGGACATTTCGCACCCTAACCCTAAAATCTGCATCTCTGCCGCCGGACATGTCCGCCACCTAGCCGGACAGATCGCCGCCGCCCACTCCCGTCGCACCACGTGGCAGCACGCCCACATCGCCGCCGCCGGCCCGCTGAGCCCACGCGGGGCCCTCCCCGGCCCGAAGCCGCGCGCCGCCCGCGCCATCGCCCCGCCACTGTC
>NC_041390.1:171406632-171450843 GCF_002162155.2 Triticum dicoccoides | reverse complement strand
GCTCCTCCCGCGCCGGTGTTGGCCACCACCACCGTCCGCGCCCACCGGCGACGCCGCTCCCCGCCGCGGCCGCGCCACTGCACCTCGCCGACCTCTCCGGCGACTCCCGCTCCGGCGACCTCGTGTACAGCTCCGGCGAGCTCGGATCCGGCGACCTCGGGATGTGTGCAAACCCGATCCAGATTTGAGATTCGGTTGACTTTTTGCTCTAACCCTAGTTGTTTTTGTATTTTTCATCGCATCATAACTCTGCAACCGTGGCTCCTTTTCGGGCGTGTACCATATCGAATTGTTCATCTCGACGAGTACTTCATTTCATTCCATTGCACCATGTTCATTTGAGTTCATCTTGATGCCCTAAATTCTGTTGCAAGAGTGCTAGTTTATATTAGTTTCAGATTCTTATCAGTATTTGGACATTTGTCATTTTTGCCATGATTAATGTGTGCCTCCTATGAACTTGATCCCTACATGAGTTTTGAAGTATGCCATGCCATCTTTACAGGGGTGTATTCCATGTATTTTTGTGACCTCTGTGGTGACTAGCACAAGCATGCAAAGTAGCTCTCGTAATGTTGCTGATTTCAGGGACTTAGAAATCTTCCAAGTCTTTGACCTGTTAATATTTTTATGCGATGTATCCTTGTTGCTACAGAGTGATCCATGCCTCTTTTGAGCATGATCAGTAAGGATGTTTTGAGATATCGTTATTCTCTATCCATCCATGTCTTTGTTTGCAATTATGGAGCACCCTAGCATGACTCAATCTTGCTCTACTTTTGCTATAAAATGTTCCTGGCAGAATGTTTACATGTTAAGCATTTTTGCCGAGCTTGTTGTAGTTGATCCATGCATGCTATGAGGTTGTTCTTGCCATGTTTAGCTTCTATGCCATGTCTACTTGCTGGGTGAATGCTTAGTTTGTGATGCAATGCCCTATGGTGAGTGCATCGAGCTCGTAAACATGCCTACTTAATATCTGTTTTGCCATGTTCCAGTTTTCTACGAAGTCTGAATCTGTTAACGAAGTTGCTATGTTCACATGGTTACCATTGTATTTTCTGATCCCTTTTGGCTTATGGTCAGTAAGGGACTTTTGTTGTATGCTTTGAGTAGCTTCATTCCATGCCTTGCTTTGCCATGTTTTGTTCCTGTAGCATGTTGTTATCTTGCTCTAAACATTGCTTCCTGATGTTAAATTCCTGACATGTTATTTTCACTAAGTCTTTAACCTGTTATCTTTTGCACTTTTGCCATGCTTGTTTGAACCTGCTATTGAGTGTATTAGCCGTAGCTCAGTGTTCATCTTTTGTCAAGCATCTTGAGTGAATCACTACCATGTGTTTTGTTGTCATGTTAGAGTGTAGTAGCTTGTTGTTCTTGATGCATTTAGATAGCCTCGTGCTGTTAATCGCAGCTTTGTGCCATTATTGTTTTGCTTGCCATTTGGAAACCGTGCATCCGATTCCGGTGATCTTTATATCAATTTCGACTGAAATCATTCATCTTTCCATTAGCAATCTTGGTTTTCCAAGTTGAGGCCTAGTTCAATCTTTTCCTTCTGAAGCTCGCATATGCATTGCATATTACTTCCCGCATATCATGCCATGTTTTGCATCATGTTGCTTGCGCATTGCACCATGGTTGATTGTGTCTCCCTTTTGCTTGTGTTCTTGCTTGGGTAGAGCCGGGAGACGAGTACGTGATCGAAGAGCCCGTTGAGAATGTTTACGAGGTTAAAGCTAACGTCAACTCGGAAAACTTTGCAGGCAAGATGACCATACCCTGGAAATCACTTCTATCTTTGCTTGCTAGACGCTCGCTCATTTGCATTGCCTATGCTACAATACCTACCACTTGCTTATCATGCCTCCCATATTGCCATATCGAACATCTAACCCACCTTGTCCTAGCAAACCGTTGTTTGGCTATGTTACCGCTTTGCTCAGCCCCTCTTATAGCGTTGTTAGTTGCAGGTGAAGATGAAGTTTGTTCCTTGTTGGAACATGGATATGTTGTTCCTTGTTGGAACATGGATATGTTGTTCCTTGTTGGAACATGATTATTGTTGGGATATCACAATATCTCTTATTTAATTAACGCATCTATATACTTGGTAAAGGGTGGAAGGCTCGGCCTTATGCCTGGTGTTTTGTTCCACTCTTGCCGCCCTAGTTTCTGTCATACCGGTGTTATGTTCCTTGATTTTCCGTTCCTTGCGCGGTTGGGTGATAATTGGAACCCCATGAGAGTTCGCCTTGAATAAAACTCCTCCAGCAAGGCCCAACCTTGGTGTTACCATTTTCCACCTAAGCCTTTTTCCCTTGGGTTTCCCGGACTCAAGGGTCATCTTTGTTTTAAACCCCCCGGGCCAGTGCTCCTCTGAGTGTTGGTCCAACTTGTCAGCTGCCGGTGGCCACCAGGGGCAACTCTGGGCTGGCCTACCGGAACCTTGGACAATTCGGTGTGCCCTGAGAACAAGATATGTGCAGCTCCTATCAGGATTTGTCGGCACATTCGGGCGGCTTTGCTGGTCTTGTTTTACCTTGTCGAAATGTCTTGTAACCGGGATTCCGAGTCTGATCGGGTCTTCCCGCTAGAAGGAACATCCTTCGTTGATCGTGAGAGCTTGTGATGGGCTAAGTTGGGACACCCCTATAGGGTTTTGAACTTTTGAAAGCCATGCCCGCTGTTATGGGCAGATGGGAATTTGTTAATGTCTGGTTGTAGAGAACTTGACACTTAACTTAATTAAAATACATCAACCGTGTGTGTAGCCGTGATGGTCTGTTTTCGGCGGAGTCCCGGAAGAGAACACGGTCTCGTGTTATGCTTTAACGTAGGTTGTTCTAGGATCACTTCTTGATCATACATTCTCGAACGTGCTTTGCCTTTCTCTTCTCGCTCTCATTTGCATATGTTAGCCACCATATATGCTAGTGCTTGCAAAAGCTCCACCTCATAACTTTTCCCTTCCTATAAGCTTAAATAGTATTGATCGCGAGGGTGTGAGATTGCTGAGTCCCCTTGACTCACATATTACTTCCAAAACAAGTTTCAGGTGCCGTTGATAACCGTGCAGGTGATGCAACCGAGCTCAAGGAGGATCTCGATGAAGATAGTCTTCATAGTCTTTTTTCGTTTCCAGTTGATCAGTAGTGGAGCCCAGTTGGGTCGATCGGGGATCTTTTGCATTAGGGGTAGTCTTCCTTCATTTTGGTTCCGTAGTCGGACCTTGATTGTATCTGGAAGATGTAATGCTTTATTTATGTATTGTGTGAAGTGGCGATTGTAAGCCAACTCTGTATCTCTATCTTATTCAGTACATGGGTTGTGTAAAGATTACCCCTCTTGCGACATGCCTACAATGCGGTTATGCCTCTAAGTCGTGCTCCAACACGTGGGAGATATAGCCGCATCATGGGTGTTATAAGTTGGTATCAGAGCCTTCCCCGACTTAGGAGTCCCCTGCTTGATCGAATCGCTGGCGTTGTTGAGTCTAGAAAAATGTTTTGAGTCATTTAGGATTATATATATCGGAGAGTAGGATTCTTTTTACTCCTCAGTCCCTTCGTCACTCTGGTGAGGCATCCTGACATAGAGTTTTGACTCTTCTCTTCTCAAATTTCACTAAAAAAATTTAGGATCACGCGGGTATTTCTGGCTTACTCTGCGAGCCAATCCTTTGTTTGTTTTGAGTTGTCGTATTCAAGTTGCTTCAAAGTCAAATGTTGATTCCATACCTTGTCTAAGAAGTGTTCTCATACTTCTATGTGAATACTAATCCTTCTTGATCATCGAGATTGTCATGTCAATCCTTTTCTACCGGCGTGTTTCTCTTCAAGTGGATCCGATCTTTTCAACATCTGCAAGATCTACTATCAGTTCTTTTCAACGGTGCTCATTTCTTCCATCCCAAGTTGTCTTTGTTTTCCCGCCCTCCCACCCTTTTTTCCTTCAAGGATTCGGTTTTCTTAATCAAGTATCCATCTTATTGATGCGAAGTCTCTCCATTCTTTTCCGTCAATGTTCTTACCCGATGATTTCTCGTGGAGATTCTCAGAAGCTTCAAGTTCATTATTCTTCATTCTCTTTTCTTCTTCGGTGGATTCAATTCAAGCTTTTGGTGTTGATCATTTCCTTTGCTCGTTTCAAAAGTTTTATCATGCTGGTGCACCTCTTAAACACCCACCTCTCGCTATTCAATCATTCCGGAGTGCTCAAGATATCTCAAAGATTCACGTTTCCACTCTGCATTCGTTCAAGCTCTTTCAAGATTGTTATCATTCAAGCTATTTAATTCAACCGGTGCATTCTCTCTTTTAAATCGTTCAACAGTGTTTTTTAAGTGGGCCCTAACCCACATGTGTTTTTCCAGGATCTTACCCGACTCTTCTAATTTCCCCGGAGTTATTCTCAAATTCTTTTCCAAGTTTGACGTAAGAATGAATTATCATCAGTCAGATGGTTTCTCCAAGATCTTTCAAATTCCTGCCATCGTCGGTTCAACCTTTCTAATTTTTCATCCCGGAGTATCTCAACGATTCTTGGTGGTGTTTCTCATCGTCATTCTCGGATTTTGAAGACCGAAGAAGAGTTTCTCTTAAATCTTCCTGCATTCTCTTCAAGATTCATGGTTCTAGCTTGTCGCCATCCTCTCATAATTATTTTCGATTGTGAGAATTCTTTTCACCTATCCGGAGCAATTCTAGATTTTTTTCAGTATGATTCTCCGGAGGCCATCATCTCAAAATTATTCATTCTCAGCTTTCAGCTCTTATTCTCGAAATCTTACCGGTGCATCGCTCAAGTACTTTCTAATCAATTCATGATCTCTTCGTTCTCTTGTATCTAAACTCTCTCATGTATCTTCGTTCATCTGCTAGTTCTTACCGACGATTCATCCCTTTACTTCTTTATTTTTCAATTCTTACGGTGGTTCTTCCAAAATTCTTCTTCCTTCGTTTATCATATCAATTCATTCGTCGTTTCAAATCCTACCGGTGGTTCGTCGAAGACTTTTCTCAAGTTTTGCGCATATCTCTCTTAATCCTTTAAACGAGAATAAGTTGTATGCAATCCGTTGCTTGTCATCAATTTAATTGGTGAAGGGTGGGCATAATTTAATTTTTATTCTTGTTTCATCGAGTAAATTCAATTCCTTATTCTGGAGGCTCATCAAATTCTCGATTTCAATTGGTTCATCTTTTCTTTTTCCCGGAGTTCCAAGCTCTCTCAATTTTCTCATCATGAAGATCCATCTAATGATTGCAAGTCTTCACCTTGTGTTGTCAACTTCTCTTTCCTTCCTTATTCTTTTACTAACAGAGTTTTTCATGGAGGCTCTACATGATGTTTCATCAAGGATTTAATTCTTTCTCGAAGTGATCATCAAGATTCTTTTCAGAGGAGATCAAGTTTTCTTCATCTTGCAATCCGGAGTACAATTCTTTCTACCATATCATTGGAGGTGGTATTATGTCATTCTTGTTCCTTGGCTATCTCGTTATACCGGTGTGGTTTCATATTCTTTTGGTTCATTAAGTCCTTGTTTCATGTCTTTCAACCCACAAGGTTCTCATAATGTTCCTTGTTCCTCTTTTCTATCAGAGCTTTTCAATCTCGTTCATCTCTGTTGTATTCCTTCTTTCAAGTTTTTCAACCTCTCAAGGTTATTTGGTTTCACTCATCTGTCGAGGAAGCAACTTAGTTTTACCTCTTCTCTTCCTCTTCCGTTTTCCCTCCGGTGCCATTCTAGATCTCGGGACGAGATCCTCTCGTAGTGGTGGAGCGTTGTGATGCCCCGAGACCGTTACGCCACGTGTCTTCCAGTTATTCGCTGTTGTTTCCTTGTCATGTGTTTGTGTGTCATGCATTTCATATCATGTGATCATGTGCATCGCATTTGCATACGTGTGCGTCTCATGCATCCGAGCATTTTCCCCGTTGTCCATTTTGCAATCCGGCGCTCCTATGTCATCCGGTATTCCCTTTTACCTCTTTTCATGTGCGAGTGTTAAACGTTCTCGGATTGGATCGAGATTTGCCAAGCGGCCTTGGTTTACCACCGGTAGACCGCCTGTCAAGTTTCGTGCCATTTGGACTTTGTTTGGTACTCCAACGGTAAACCGAGGGACCGTAAAGTCCTCATGTGTGTTGCAGCCCAACACTCCTCCAAAGTGGCCCAAAACCCACCTAAACCTCCTCCATCATCTAGATCGTTCGATCACGTTCATGTTGCCGAAAACCGTGCTCAATTTGGAGCCTCCTAGCTACTCCTACCGACAAAAAGGTCCTCCCCTTCAAAATCTCGGGTCATTTCGCACCCTAACCCTAAAATCTGCATCTCCGCCGCCGGACATGTCCGCCACCTAGCAGGATAGATCGCCGCCGCCCACTCCCGTCACGCCACGTGGCATCGCGCCCACATCGCCGCCGCCGGCCCACTCGGCCCGCGCGGGGCCCTCCCCGGCCCGAAGTCGCGAGCCGCCTGCGCCATCGCCCCGCCGCTGTCTTCGCCCGCATCGGTCGCCGCACCTCGCCCCCTGCCATCCGCCCCTGCCGACGCCGGCCAGCTCCTCCCACGCCGGCGCAGGCCACCGCCGCCGTTTGTGCCCGCCGGCGATGCCGCTCCCCGCCACGGCCGCGCCACCGCACCTCCCCGACCTCTCCGGCATCCTCCTCTCCGGCGACTCCCGCTCCAGTGACCTCGTGTACAGCTCCGGCGACCTCGGGACGCGTGCAAACCCGATCCAGATCTAAGATTCGGTTGACTTTTTGCTCTAACCCTAGTTATTTTTGCATTTTTCATCGCATCATAACTCTCCAACCGTGGCTCCGTTTCGGGCGTGTACCATATCGAATTGTTCGTCTCGACGAGTACTTCATTTCATTCCATTGCACCATGTTCATTTGAGTTCATCTTGATGCCCTAAATGCTGTTGCAAGAGTGCTAGTTTATATTAGTTTCAGATTCTTATCAGTATTTGGACATTTGTCATTTTTGCCATGATTAATGTGTGCCTCCTATGAACTTGAGCCCTACATGAGTTTTGAAGTATGCCATGCCATCTTTACAGGGGTGTATTCCATGTATTTTTGTGACCTCTATGGTGACTAGCACAAGCATGCAAAGTAGCTCTCGTAATGTTGCTAATTTCAAGGACTTAGAAATCTTCTAAGTCTTTGCCCTGTTAATATTTTTATGCCATGTATCCTTGTTGCTATAGAGTGATCCATGCCTCTTTTGAGCATGATCAGTAAGGATGTTTGGAGATATCGTTATGCTCTATCCATCCATGTCTTTGTTTGCTATTATGGAGCACCCTAGCATGACTCAATCTTGCTCTATTTTTGTGATAAAATGTTCCTGGCAGAATGTTTACATGTTAAGCATTTTTGTCGAGCTTGTTGTAGTTGATCCATGCATGCTATGAGGTTGTTTTTGCCATGTTTAGCTTCTATGCCATGTCTACTTGCTGGGTGCATGCTTAGTTTGTGATGCAATGCCTTGTGGTGAGTGCATCGAGCTCGTAAACATGCCTACTTGATATCTGTTTTGCCATGTTCCAGTTTTCTACTAAGTCTGAATCTGTTAACGAAGTTGCTATGTTCACATGGTTACCATTGTATTTTCTGATCCCTTTTGGCTTATGGTCAGTAAGGGACTTTTGTTGTATGCTTTGAGTAGCTTCATGACATGCCTTGCTTTGCCATGTTATGTTCCTGTAGCATGTTGTTATCTTGCTCTAAACATTGCTTCCTGGTGTTAAATTCCTGACATGTTATTTTCACTAAGTCTGTAACCTGTTATCTTTTGCACTTTTGCCATGCTTGTTTGGACCTGCTATTGAGTGTATTAGCCGTAGCTCAGTGTTCATCTTTTGTCAACCATCTTGAGTGGACCACTTCCATGTGTTTTGTTGTTATGTTAGAATGCAGTAGCTTGTTGGTCTTGATGCATTTAGATGGCCTCGTGCTGGTAATCTCAGCTTTGTGCCATTATTGTTTTGCTTTCCATTTGCAAACCGTGCATCCGATTCCGGTGATCTTTATATCGATTTCGACCGAAATCAACTCATATTTCTAGTGGCACTCTTGGTTTTCCAAGTTGAGGCCTGGTTCAATCTTTCCCTTCCGAAGCTCGCATATGCATTGCATATTACTTCCCGCATATCATGCCATGTTTTGCATCATGTTGCTTGGGCATTGCACCGTGGTTGATTGTGTATCCCTTTTGCTTGTGTTCTTGCTTGGGTAGAGCCGGGAGACGAGTACATGATCGAGGAGCCCGTTGAGAATGTTTATGAGGTTCAAGCTAACGTCAACTCGGAGAACTTTGCAGGCAAGATGACCATACCCTCGAAATCACTTCTATCTTTGCTTGCTAGACGCTCGCTCTTTTGCTATGCCTATTCTACGATACCTACCACTTTCTTATCATGCCTCCCATATTGCCATGTCGAACCTCTAACCCACCTTGTCCTAGCAAACCGTTGTTTGGCTATGTTACCGCTTTGCTCAGCCCCTCTTATAGCATTGTTAGTTGCAGGTGAAGATGAAGTTTGTTCCTTGTTGGAACATGGATATGTTGTTCCTTGTTGGAACACGATTATTGTTGGGATATCACAGTATCTCTTATTTAATTACTGCATCTATATACTTGGTAAAGGGTGGAAGGCTCGTCCTTATTCCTGGTGTTTTGTTCCACTCTTACCGCCCTAGTTTCTGTCATACCGGTGTTATGTTCCTTGATTTTGCGTTCCTTACGCGGTTGGGTGATATTGGGAATCCCTTGGCAGTTCGCCTTGAATAAAACTCCTCCGGCAAGGCCCAACCTTTGTTTTACCATTTGCCACCTAAGCCTTTTTCCCTTGGGTTTCGCGGACTCAAGGGTCATCTTTATTTTAAACCCCCCGGGCCAGTGCTCCTTTGAGTGTTGGTCCAACCTGTCAGCTGTCGGTGGCCACCAGGGGCAACTCTGGGCTGGCCTACCGGAACCTTGGACAATCTGGTGTGCCCTGAGAACGAGATATGTGCAGCTCCTATCGGGATTTGTCGGCACATTCAGGCGGCTTTGCTGGTCTTGTTTTACCTTGTCGAAATGTCTTGTAACCGGGATTCCGAGTCTGATCGGGTCGTCCCGCTAGAAGGAATATCCTTTGTTGACCGTGAGAGCTTGTGATGGGCTAAGTTGGGACACCCCTGCAGGGTTTTGAACTTTGGAAAGCCGTGCCCGCGGTTTTGGGCAGATGGGAATTTGTTAATGTCCGGTTGTAGAGAACTTGACACTTGACTTAATTAAAATACATCAACCGCGTGTGTAGTCGTGATGGTCTCTTTTCGGCGGAGTCCCGGAAGAGAACATGGTCTCGTGTTATGCTTAAATGTAGGTTGTTCTAGGATCACTTCTTGATCATACATTCTCGAACATGCTTTGCCTTTCTCTTCTCGCTCTCATTTGCATACGTTAGCCACCATATATGCTAGTGCTTGCTGCGGCTCCACCTCATACCTTTTCCCTTCCTATAAGCTTAAATAGTCTTGATCGCGAGGGTGTGAGATTGTTGAGTCACCGTGACTCACAGAATACTTCCAAAACCAGTTTCAGGTGCCGATGATAACCGTGCAGGTGACGCAACCGAGCTCAAGGAGGAGCTTGATGAAGATTGTGTTCGTAGTCTTGTTTCGTTTCCAGTTGATTAGTAGTGGAGCCCAGTTGGGGTCGATCGGGGATCTTTTGCATTAGGGGTAGTCTTCCTTCATTTTGGTTCAGTAGTCAGACCTTGATTGTATCTGGATGATGTAATTCTTTATTTATGTATTGTGTGAAGTGGCGATTGTATGCCAACTCTGTATCTCTATCTTATTCAGTACATGGGTTGTGTAAAGATTACCGTCGGTGTCAAAACCGGTGGATCTCGGGTAGGGGGTCCCGAACAGTGCGTCTAGGCCGGATAGTAACAGGAGGCAAGGGACACGCAGTTTTACCCAGGTTCGGGCCCTCTTGATGGAGGTAAAACCCTACGTCCTGCTTGATTAATATTGATGATATGGGTAGTACAAGAGTTGATCTACCACGAGATCGGAGAGGCTAAACCCTAGAAGCTAGCCTATGGTATGATTGTTGTTCTATATGTTGTCCTAGGGACTAAAACCCTCCGGTTTATATAGACACCGGAGAGGGTTAGGGTTACATAGAGTCGGTTACAATGGTAGGAGATCTAAATATCCGCATCGCCAAGCTTGCCTTCCACGCCAAGGAAAGTCCCTTCCGGACACGGGACGAAGTCTTTAATCTTGTATCTTCATAGTCTAGGAGTCCGGCTGAAGGTATAGTCCGGCCATCCGGACACCCCCTAATCCAGTACTCCCTCAGTAGCCCCTGAACCAGGCTTCAATGACGACGAGTCCGGCGCGCAGATTGTCTTCGGCATTGCAAGGTGGGTTCCTCCTCCAAGTACTTCATAGAAGATTTTGAACACAAAGATAGTGTCCGGCTCTGCAAAATAAGTTTCCACATATTGCCATAGAGAGAATAATATTTACACAAATCTAATCTGCTGACGTATTTCGTAGCGTGACACCGCACCACGGCCAAGCCTTTATTCTAATCGTTTTACTGTCCCACCTCAGCGTGTCGTGCGAGGCAGTTTCCTTGGCACGTCTTGTTAAAGCAGAGATCGTGTCCCCTTATCCCGGGATTCTCATCAATACGGGCATGGGTAACCCAACCGCGCCCTTGATTACGGTGCTTGGAGATAAGCGAGTTTTACTAGGCTGGTGGGGACACGTAGTTGTGTCCACCCATATAAGGGGATAAGGATCCACCTTTTCACCTACGCCTTCTTCCTCCTTTGCCTATCCATTTCCGTGCACTCGAGCTCCAGCGCCCAAGTCCGCACTCCCCACCTCAACCTTCTCCGGCCATGTCCGGAGCGGGAGGCAAGTGGATGGTCTCCTCCATTATGGAGGGCCACATCAAAAAACTGAGGAAGGCCTGATACTTGTCTAACGACATCGCGTATCGGCTTCCCGAAGAGGGGCAGCTCCTCCCCATCCCAAGGCCCCATGAGAGGGTTGTGTTTCTTCCCCACTTCCTCCGCGGACTGGGCTTTCCTATCCACCCATTCGTCCCGGGACTCATGTTCTACTACGGCCTGGATTTCCATGATCTGGCCCCGAACTTCATCCTCAACATCTTGGCGTTTATCATCGTGTGCGAGGCTTTCCTCTGCATCCGCCCCCATTTCGGCCTATGGCTCAAGACTTTCAATGTCAAGCCGAAGGTGGTGCGCGGCAACCAGGCGGAGTGCGGAGGCGCCATGGTGGGCAAGATGCCCCACGTCCTATGGCTCGAGGGCTCCTTTGTGGAGACCCTAAAGGGGTGCAATCGGAGTGGTTTTACATCACCGAGCCGCGCGACCCTGAGTGGGTCGCATCCCCTGAGTTCCGGTCCGGACCCCCAATGCGGCTCACGTCCTGGAAAGAGACGGGCCTGTCATGGGGCAGCAAAGAAGGGCTGACTGGACTGCAAACATGCATCCAAACCTTGGTGAAGAAGAAGCTCAAGCTTGACAATGTTGTCCAGGTTATGCTCACCCGCCGGATCCTCTCGTGTCAACAACGGGCCTTCAATCTGTGGGAGTTCAACCCGGCGCAGCACCAACCCTGAGCAGGCTCTTCGACACGATGTATGAAGATGCCTGGAATGTGCTTTTCAAGGGCGCCGAGGCTCCCGCATCCGCTACCGAGGATCGCGGATTCAGCACGCAGTGTCACGCTAGCGCGGTAAGTTGTTTGTACCTTTTACATGGTATTAGTTTTTCATAGTTTAAGTCTATGCGGGATTTAAGCTCCCTTACCTTTGACAGGATTGGCAGGCGAAGTCCGAACAGATCGACTATCTGGCTCCTTTGCCCGAAGACCCAGCCGATGCCCGCTTGGCGAAGCTGCTGGTTTCGGCACCCTATGTGGTGCCGGAGAAGAAGGCCACGAAGAAGGCCACGGGGACTCAAAAAAGTGCCCGGCGCCAGGAGGTGTCGGGTTCATCATCCGACGGCTCCAAGGCGCACTCGTTCCGCGAAGATGAGGAGGAGGAAGAAGAGACCTCTCCCCCTCCAGCGGGGGGAGGAACAAAAAGGAAGGCCGCCCCAACTGGGGAGGCCGAAGGGTCCAAGAAGGGGAAAACCCTCCTTCCGGACTACTCCACCAACACCGACGATGGCGGGGAGAAGTGGCCGCTCAGGGCCAAGCCCCTGGCGAAATCGTAATTATTTGGATACTAGAGTAATTCATAGTATTCCTTTATTGCACAGCTTTCCCTTATGTTGAATATGACTATGCAGCCCACCCAAAGACCGGCTCGACGTGTCGTCGAGCGGTTCACTGGACTCATCGGATGTGAATTCGCTTCCGACGGCTACCTCCCCCCGCCCTACGGACGACGCCGAAGTGTTGTCCCAACAGGTTCCAAACCGGGAGGAGGTGGTCCTGGAGGCGCCGCAAGGCGACCTCCCGGACTACAGGAGTAAAGGGGATAAAACCCCCCAGGACTCCAAGTCCGGCCCTAGGCCGGGCACTGCTCCGGAACCTTCAAAGGTTCCAGAGTCCGGCGGGCGACCTCCTTCCAAGAGGAGCAAGCCCACCGTGCTGATGACCCCCGTCCAACCGGAGGCGCCGGACAATCTGTTTGAGGTGCTCAAAGGCGCGTCCATCGACGAGGAGCACCGCACTATTATGAGTGCGGTGGTCCAGAAGGTTCAGGCCGCCAAGAGCGGACTGACTGAAGCTTGTGCCAGCCTTTTAACAGGAATTGAGGTAAGTAAAGAATGTGTAAATAATATTACCGCATAGACAGTAGCCCCTGATGCTCGGTTTGGCATTCGGGAAGAAAAGCCGAATAGAGGATCAAATAAAATTCGCAGGAGTCTAACAAAAAGGAGTCAATATGTGTATGCAGGCTTCCCTGCTGGCGTCCGCTGCACTGACTGCGGAAGTGGACACGCTAAAGCAGAACCTCGAGCAGTCCGAGCAAGAGCTCGGGCGTGCCAAGAAGCAGCTCGAGGACAAGGAAGGTAAGAAATACCTTGTTGAAATAGAAAAAGAAGTGCAATTGCAAAAAATGACAGGATTATCGTGGCTATTGTAGGGGCCACGTCTGAGGTGGCGACCCTTAAGCAAGCGCTATCCGAGGCCGAGAAGAGGGCGGCCACAGAGCGCATCGAGCGAGAGAAGTATGAGGCCCAGGTTGGCAAGGTGCGGCAAGAGCTCCAGACTCTCATGAAAAAACATGAGAGCTTGGAGCTTGACTCAACGAGGCGAGCGTCCGAGCTCGCGGCGGCTATTAAAAATGCCGAGTCTTCCAAGGCCGAATCCCAGTAGGCCCTTCAGGAGTTGGATGCGGTGAAAAAGATAGCGGCGGGTAAGGCATTTTTTATGCAAAGCAAACACATAAAAGTGAGTTACTTGTTACTTACCCGAATCCGGAGCTCTCCAGGAGCATTCGGAGATCTTCCCCATAGCGTGTCCGATGCCGCCACATTCTACCGAGCCGAGGAAGGATGCTCGATGGAGAAGGTGTTCTGGTCTCAGTATGCTAAGGCCGGACACCCCGTGCCCCTGAGCGACCAGCTAAAGCAACTGGTCGAGCTCCACAAGGTGGCCGAACAGGCCATGAGGGGCCTCATAGTTCGGCTGTGGCCTGGAGAGGCTCTGCCTAGGAGCTATTTTGGGTTGGTGGAGGCCTGTCCAAGGCTCGAAGTCATCAAGCGCTCCGTCTGCATTGAAGGTGCCCGTAGGGCCCTTGCCCGCGCTAAGGTGCACTGGGGCAAGCTGGATGCTGAGAAGCTTGTGAAGGACGGGCCACCGCCGGGGAAAGAGCATCGCAAGCCCGAGAATTATTATAAGGATATTCTGGAGGGTGCCCGCCTTATGGCGGATGAATGTTCCAGGGATGTAATTTTTCAGTAAAACTCGCTCGTTTTGTCCTGTGCGCTGAAAACTTGTTCATATGCGCTAAGCAATGTTGTTGGAATTTAAAATATTACCTTCTGTGCGGCTGTTTATCAGTTCTGAGAGATGGCGAGTCGTCGACTTCTGCCCCCGTGCCGCTAGTGCTGGTGTGTTCGGGGATAAACATGAGCGCTCTTTTTCCCATGTTTGGGTCCTTCGAGGGAGCCGCTCAGCACAACGAACAAGGCAATCAGACTGTAATGCGTGAACACTCTCACTTAGCCATAGAATTCTATAATTTTAAATTTCGGCAAAGCCCCTGGTATTCGGAAGACCGAGTTTGGGGCGCTATCCACGCCTTGACCGGACAGAGCCGACTCCTCGCTCTAAGCGGCATAAGTCTTGAGGGACTCGAAAAACCTCTCAACAGCGACCAACTCTCGCTTCATCATGACAGTCAGTTTTAGCTTTCTCTACTAAGGTGCTCGGCCCAGCTCAACTGGGGCACAATCGCAGTAGTTCTCCTAGTGCTACCTTAGCCGACATAGCGGAATGTAAGGCACAAAAACATAGGAGCCGGGCAAACCCAACTATTGACCCAAGACATGATTCGGAGCCGATGCATATAATGCTATAAGTTCAGGGTGACGCACTTGTTAAAGTGTTCGGACTTCTCACACCATATAGAGGGGTAGTAAAGCCCCTGGCGTATTTTGGCCGTACCAAAGTGTACGGGTGCAACATGTCGTTAAGGAACATATATTTGTAAAAAAAGAGTAATGCAAAAATAGTCAAAAGCTATGCATTGTTTTAAAAAAAGGGATGCGATCAAAGCAGAACGATACTAATAATGCGATAAGCAAAAGGTTCAACTATTTAACATGTCCGTTCCAGGGGCAGGCTGCGGAATGGTATGCGAAACAGGTATACTGCTCATGATAGAGACCACCTGGGAGTTCCATAATGCGGCATGGCTTGTCTGCTTCCCTGGTTCTTGCATCGTTTTTGCGGCAATTGAACTGCCGAACAGGCCTTCCGAAGAATGGAGTCCAGACGGTCTTGTTGTAGGTTACTCCGGGCGCGCTTGATGGTGTCCGGACGTTTAATGGCCGGACTGGAGAACTGCCTGGAGAGGCTGCTTTGTACTTCCGCTGCAAGGGCCGCCGTGTGCTCCTCCGTTCGGAGGGAGCGTTCGGTGTTTCCATTGACCGTAATTACTCCTCGAGGGCCTGACATCTTGAGCTTAAGGTATGCGTAGTGCGGTACCGCATTGAACTTGGCGAATGCGGTTCGCCCAAGCAATGCGTGATAGCCACTGCGGAACGAGACTATGTCGAAGATTAACTCCTCACTTCGGAAATTATCCGGAGATCCGAAGACCACTTCAAGTGTAACTGAGCCTGTACAGTTGGCCTCTACACCTGGTATGATGCCTTTAAAGGTCGTTTTGGTGGGCTTAATCCTCGAGGGATCTATGCCCATTTTCCGCACTGTATCCTAGTAAAGCAGGTTCAGGCTATTGTCGCCGTCCATAAGGACTCTAGTTAGATGAAAGCCGTCAATAATTGGGTCTAGAACCAATGCGGCGAATCCGCCATGATGGGTGCTAGTGGGGTGGTCCCTTCGATCAAAGGTGATCGGGCAGGAAGACCATGGGTTGAACTTTGGGGCGACTGGCTCTATCGCGTATACATCCCTTAACGCGTGCTTCCTCTCCCTCTTGGGGATGTGGGTTGCGTATATCATGTTCACCGTCCGCACTTGTGGGGGAAAACCCTTCTGTCCACTGTTGTTCGGCCGCCGAGGCTCTTCATCGTCGTCGCTATGCAGCCCCTTGTCTGTATTTTCGGCATTTAACTTGCCTGCCTGCTTGAACACCCAACAATCCCTGTTGGTGTGACTGGCTGGCTTTTCGGGGGTGCCATGTATCTGGCACAAGCGGTCGAGTATTCGGTCCAAACTGGACGGGCCCTTAGGATTTCTTTTGAATGGCTTTTTCCGCTGACCAGATTTATAGCCTCTGAATCCGGCATTAACTGCCGTGTCATCAGCATTGTCACCGTTAATGCGGCGCTTCTGCTTGTTGCGACGCGACCTGCCACTACTGTCTCTGGTATCCGAATTACCAGAGTTCTTGGTCATATTGTTGCTGTGAGCGAGCCAGCTGTCTTCTCCCGCGCAAAAGCGGGTCATGAGTGTCGTGAGCGCTGCCATAGATTTTAGCTTTTCCTGTCCAAGGTGCTGGGTAAGCCACTCATCACGGATATTGTGCTTGAAGGCTGCTAGGGCCTCTACATCCGGACAGTCGACTATTTGATTTTTCTTTGTTAGGAACCGTGTCCAGAATTGCCTGGCTGATTCCTCTGGCTACTGAATTATGTGGCTGAGGTCATCGGCGTCTGGTGGTCGCACATAGGTGCCCTGGAAATTGTCGAGGAATGCGGCTTCCAGGTCCTCCCAACAACTGATTGATCCTGCTGGCAAGCTGTTAAGCCAATGCCGAGCTGGTCCTTTAAGCTTGAGTGGGAGGTATTTGATGGCATGTAGATCATGGCCGCGGGCCATGTGGATATGAAGGAGATAATCCTCGATCCATACCGCAGGATCTGTTGTGCCATCATATGATTCGATGTTTATGGGTTTGAAACCCTCAGGGATTTGATGATCCATTACTTCGTCTGTGAAGCATAGTGGGTGTACGACGCCTCTGTACTGGGCTATATCACGATGCAGCTCCAATGAGCTTTGTCTACTGTGTTTGGCCCTACCGGATTTGTGTCCGGCGTGACGGTTATCGTCTCGAGTCGTGGGGCGCCCACGCGATCCGTAGATCGATCTTTTTTGCCTTGCCTTGTCCTCCAACTTATCTTGAAGGTCTGGCGCATTTTCCCATGCCTTGGTACGGGGTGCGGCTCGAGTGGAGGGCCGAGAGGCCTCTCTGTCGCGGCCACGAGGTGGCCGGTCGGCCGTATCATATGCTGGTGATGTAGGTTTAAGTGCTTCCTCCTCTAATTGGGGTAGCAACCTGCGCTTTGGGTAGCTCTTGGAGGGGCGTTCGAGTTTATACTCTTCGGCCGCAAGGACTTTAGTCCATCTGTCAACTAGCAAATCTTGATCAGCTCTAAGCTGTTGCTATTTTTTCTTGAGGCTTCTTGCCGTGGCCATAAGCCTGCGTTGAAAACGCTCTTGCTCGAGGGATCCTCTGGCATGACGAATTCGTCGTCGTCGAGGCTTGCCTCGTCCTGAGAGGGAGGCATATAATTATTGTCCTCGACCTCTCTGTCTACCGCTCTCTCATGAGGGCTGGCTTCTCCATCCTCCTGTGCTGAATCTTGCTGGAGGGGGTTTTCTTTGGCACTCTCAGGAGTATTATTATCTCCCGTGCTGGAATCACCGTATTTGCTTTGGCGGGATTTTGAGCGGCGCCGCTGACGTCGGTGCTTAGGCTGTTTCTTGGAGGGGTTATCCTCCGCGGTTCCATCGACATCTCCTTCTTTTGGGGTGTCCACCATGTATATGTCATATGACGAGGTGGCTTTCCAGGGCCCAATAGGCGCTGGTTCTTCATCGTCTCCTGCATCGGCATCCATACCGTCGATGTCTTCGGAGTCGAAGTCGAGCATGTTGGTTAAACCGTCGACAGTGGCTACAAAGTGGGTGGTGGGTGGGCTTTGAATTTCTTCATCGTCCGTATTCCAACCTTGCTGACCGTAATCCGGCCAGGGCTCTCCTGATAAAGAGAGAGACTTTAGTGTCTTCAGAATATCGCCGAAAGGCGAGTGCTGAAAGATGTCCGCGGCAGTAAACTCCATGATCGGCGCCCAATCGGAGTCGATCGGCAGGGGCGCGGAGGGCTCGGAGTCCGGAGAGGTGTCCGGCTCCTTGGAGTCACGAGTCTCGCGGAGTGCGGGGCTGGTGTTCGGCTCGATCGCTGTTGGGATCGCAGCCCCCGAGGCGGCGTCCAACCACTCATCCTCGATCGGCGCAGTTGGCTCCGAATTAAGGGTCGAAGCCGATGCGGGTGCGGCCTCCAGGGCACTGTTCGGCGGCAGACCTAGATCATGCCCATCGTGATAGTGCGGCGCGCTCGGCAGTGGCTCGAATCCATCGAAGATCAAGTCCCCGTGGATGTCCATCGTGTAGTTTAAACTTCCAAATCTTACCTGACGGCCAAGGGCATAGCTTTCGATCTGCTCCAGATGGCCAAGCGAATTGGCCCGCAGTGCGAAGCCGCCGAAGACGAAGATCTGTCCGGGGAGGAAGGTCTCACCCTAGACAGCATCGCTATTGATGATTGTAGGAGCCATCAAGCCTAATGGCGATGACACAGAGGAACTCTCAATGGAAGCACCAATGTCGGTGTCAAAACCGGCGGATCTCGGGTAGGGGGTCCCGAACTGTGCGTCTAGGCCGGATGGTAATAGGAGGCAAGGGACACGAAGTTTTACCCAGGTTCGGGCCCTCTTGATGGAGGTAAAACCCTACGTCCTGCTTGATTAATATTGATGATATGGGTAGTACAAGAGTAGATCTACCACGAGATCGGAGAGGCTAAACCCTAGAAGCTAGCCTATGGTATGATTATTGTTCTGTATGTTGTCCTACGGACTAAAACCCTCCGATTTATATAGACATCAGAGAGGGTTAGGGTTACATAGAGTCGGTTACAATGGTAGGAGATCTATATATCCGCATCGCCAAGGTTGCCTTCCATGCCAAGGAAAGTCCCTTCCAGACACGGGACGAAGTCTTCAATCTTGTATCTTCATAGTCCAGGAGTCTGGCTGAAGGTATAGTCCGGCCATCCGGACACCCCCTAATCTAGGACTCCCTCAATTACCCCTCTTCCGACATGCCTACAATGCGGTTATGCCTCTAAGTTGTGCTCCGACACGTGGGAGATATAGCGGCATCGTGGGCGTTACAAGTGGACTCACCAGGTTGGCTCTCGAGGGGCGGAGAGATCAAGGCCAGGCAAACCTCGCGAGGTTCTGATGTCGTGAGCCATGACGATCGAGATCAGGCGGGCGTCAGGTGGGCGCTAGCGCGCACAGTGTCCTTGTTTCCTCTTTGGTGCCAAGGGAACAAGCACAGGCGCGGAGTACCAAGGCGTCAAGCAAAGGTTTCCACATCGGTGCAACGAGACCAAGACTAGAAGGACGACAAGATGGAGGTCACCGTGGAGCCCAAGACGGCGTCATCACCAGAGCCTTTGGCAAGCGAAGACCACTTTTGGCAGGATAAGCTGTACTACCTATCCCCTTTTGAATTGTCTGTTGTTGGCACCCTTTCCGGTCAACATTTGGGGAGAGGACCAGGGCCTCTACAAATAGGATTAGCCACCAACATAGCTAGGGGGATCGATCGGTTGGATCAAGAGTTATCTTCACAAATCTGACTTTGGCTCCAAGCCAATCAGCATAGTAGCGATCAAATTCATCACTCAATTTCTTGATCTTAGATTGAAGAGAACAAGTTCTTCAGGTGAAAGCTTCATAATTTTCTGCTTCAGAAAGCGCTCTTTCTTGTACTACGCTTTCTTCACCCTCCATCCCTGTTCAAATTTCCATTTTTCCTCATCAATGAAATGGGTCAGCACATGACTTTGACCAGGAGTGAGGTTTAGCTCAGGAAGAGGTGTGTTGGGGTCCTTGTGCCACAAGTCAATGAAGTCTAGGATCAACTTCGGATCTAGTATCAATGGCACATTGCTGCCTTTGGCTCTAGCGGCCCTGTGCTTCCTATCTCTGATGATTTCAGCGAGTTCTTTATCATCAGCTTCGTCATCTTCGGACGGTACTTGAAAGGCGACCTGCTTCTTGTGAGGACTTGGTCGAGAGCCTCGTCCAGCAATGGCCTTTTTCTTTAATAGAGAGGGGCCAGTTGATGAATAGGGTGCAGCTGAAGAACTAGCAGAAGCTCCTGAGGCAATAGAGATGCCTGTTGTCCTTTGGCATGTGGCGAGATACACAAGTGCTGAGGATTTTGACGAAGGAGCTGATGACTTTGGAGGAGCTGGAGCAGCTTGAGGAATTGGCCGTGAGGGCTTTGAAGAATCTGGCCTTGAGGGCATTGCCGAGGAACTTGGCTGTGAGGGCATTGGGAGTGAAGCACTTGGCTTATGAGCAGGCTTCTTAGGCATGGACTTCTTCGGCTTGCTAGCAGAGGCCTCAACAGTGGTAGCAGCAGCATCAGAGTCTTCATTAAATTTCCTCACTGCTTCCTTAGCTACTTTGGCTATCTTGGCCTGGCGCTTGGCCCATTCATCAGGATAGTCCTCACCACGCTTGAGGCTGGTGGGATCAGCTTCTTGGCTAGGTGCCAATGGAGGTCTTGGGCATGGAGGATTAAGAGAAAATTTCTTCATATACTTGGGAGTAACATATCTGTACTCCCTCCATTCCCGTGCCCATCTCCTCTCTATTCTTTGTATGCGCACCTTGCGCTGATTTTTGTCCTCCTTGCCATGTGTGGCCTCATAAGGAGTGCAATAATCCTTGTATATGTCATCAGGAATCTTGAAAGCAGTATTGACCTCAGGCCTTTTTCCTCCCTTCTATGGCTTCTTACCGTCAGCCATTTTCTTCAGCTGAGGAATTTGAGCAATGGAATTCTCTGAAGAGGTGTGCAACTTTTTTTCAAGGAACGTTGCAAATGAGTTAAGTTGATGAGAACCTAGTGATTCAGCAGCGGACATGTGTACCTATGAACAGAGTATAGTTGCGAGGAATTTGGAAGGTCATATGCATTCTCAGAAGGTTCTGCAATAAGAACAAGTTTGAGGAATTTGACCAGTTGAGTTTTGAAGAATTTCACTAAGCGTTCTTTGACTTAGGTTCCAGAGTTGTGCAGATTGAAAAATCCACACAATTGAGGAATCTTGATGAAAAATGATGCTTAGGGAAACATCAAGAACAAATGATTTGGGAGGTGTCCAGTGTGTGAAGATTTGAAGAATAAACACCTTTTGAAGATTTTGTAGAGAACATTTGAATCAAAGAGGGTAGTAAAAGTAACTTTTAATTACCCTGGACGAAGAACACGGTGAACTGGGAAGTGTAGATTTGAAGCTCGTCATTTCAGATCTTCCATGCCCTAACTTGGCTGAGGAAGACAGCTACGGCGGTGGCAGAGTAAAGAAATCCGCGGCCGGCGCGAGTACGGCGGCGACGAGGTCGAGGCAGTGAAGCTCTTCCTGACCAGTGACGATAGAAGTAGTGGAGGCGCTAGGTTTTGGGAAGCTCGAGCGGGAGAGAGGTCGAGCGGAGTAAAACTGAAGTGAGGAAGGGGTGGGGTATTTATAGTCGAAGTGAAAAACTGTTCGCTCGAAGAAATTGGACGAACGTGCCCCTGACCCTTCTCATTCACTTGACATGTGTCACCCACGTACTAAGAGGTGACGATCATGTGCGATCGTGGGTGAATAGGATAAGTATTATCGTGGAATGTGTAATGGTTTGAGTGGCAAAAACCGGAAATTCAGATAAGATAAGTTTAAAATTCCGTTTGCAATTTCTTCAGCTGACAAGGACAAAGTGAAGATTTTGAACGAGTTTCAAATAGAATGCACATGAAGAATTTGTGAATAGACTAGGTTGAGTTTAGCATAGAGGGGGAAAGGGTCCGATCACATTCACTTAGCAGAACAAGCAACTTGAAGAATAAGTGAATGTTGTAGAGGACATAAACTCACACACACACACACACACACACACACACACACACACACACACACATATATATATATATATATATATATATATATATATATATATATATAGCCAATGAAGAAAAACGACGGAAAGAGTGAAGACAATGCAAGTTGAAGAATAACTGAGGAATTTAAAAGTGAGAAAAAAACTCAAATTGAGGATTTTCAATTTTTGGTGGTGGCGAGACCCACCGTATAAGAATGATGATTTCACACACCGCGTACAGTTGTCGTAGGGTTCTGAGAATCAAATTCTTCATTAATTTTTCACACTTAGAGTGTTAGTCTTCATTGATTGAAAAAAAATGTTTCTTCATGTGTTGCACATCTAAGTCATCAATTTTGTATAAGTGTTAGGATGTGTTTCCTTTTCAAAGAACATTTGAAGATTCTAAGATATTTAGATCACACCGCAACTTGCTAAATCTCTTCTTATTCAAGGCTTAGTGAAGATATCGGCTAGCTGTTCTACAATCTTCACATGCTCAATAGAGATGTCGCCCTTCAACACATGATCATGAAGAAAATGATGACAAATTTGAATGTGCTTTATCTTCGAGTGATGAACTGGGTTATGAGCAATCTTGATGGCACTCTCATTGTCACAGTAGAGTGGCACATTCTTCACGTTGACGCCGTAGTCCTTGAGCGTTTGCTTCTTCCATAGCAGTTGAGCACAACAAGAACCAGCAGCAATGTACTCAGCTTCAGCAGTAGATAGTGATACGCAGTTCTGTTTCTTCGAGGACCAACAGACCAAGGATCGTCCAAGGAAATGGCATGTGCCAGATGTTGACTTGCGGTCCACACAATCACCAACATAGTCAGAGTCTGAAAATCCAATGATATCAAAAGCCGAGCCCTTGGGGTACCATAATCCAAGTGTTGGTGTGTGAGCTAGATATCGAAGAATATGCTTCACAGTCTTATGGTGTGATTCCTTTGGTGTAGCTTGAAACACTAAGCATAATATCTGGCCTAGATGCACATAAGTACAATAAAGAACCAATCATGGAGTGGTATACCTTTTTATCAAAGTCAATACCATTTTCATTACTGCATAGATGGCTATTTGTGGGCATAGGGATTTTGACTCCTTTGCAATCTTGCATGCCGAATTTCCTCAGTACATCCTTGAGGTATTTCTCCTGAGATATGAATATGCCATTGCGCTGTTGATGAATCTGAAGACCTAAGAAGAATTTCAATTCTCCCATCATAGACATTTGATATTCTTCACTCATCATATAGGCAAATGCATGACTGTAACGTTGGTCAGTACAGCCGAAAGTGATATCATCAACATAAATTTGGCACACAAACAATTCACCATCATAAGATTTAGTGAAAAGAGTTGGGTCAAGTGAACCAGGTTTGAAGCCTTTCTACATGAGGAATTCCTTCAAAGTATCATACCATACCCGAGGGGCCTGCTTGAGGCCATAGAGGGCCTTATTGAGTTTGAAGACTTTGTCAGGACGCCTTGGATCTTCAAAACCTGGGGGTTGAGCAACATATACTTCTTCCTCAAGATTACCATTGAGGAATGCACTTTTCACATCCATTTGATATAAGATGATATCATGATGGTTAGCATAAGCAAGTAATATGCGAATAGCTTCAAGTCTAGCAACATGTTCAAAAGTTTCATCAAAGTCAATTCCTTCAACCTGTGTGTAGCCTTGAGTTATAAGTCGTGCTTGTTGCGGTAGATCCACTTTCATCTTGCTTGTTGCGGTAGATCCACTTTGTCCGATGATATTGTGCTTGCGAGGATCTGGATGTTTGACCAGTTCCTAGACATTGTTGAGCTTGAATTGATGTAATTCCTCTTGCATAGCTTGAATCCACTCAGCCTCCAGAAATGCTTCATCTACCTAAGTGGGCTCTGTGATAGAGACGAAAGCAAAGTGCCCACAAAAGTTAGATAAATGTGAAGCTCTTGAGCGTGTGAGAGGACAAGGAATGTTGATGTCGCTGATGATTTTCTCAACTTGCACTTCATTTGCAACGCGAGGATGAGCGGGTTGTTGTTGAGGAATTTGATCAGCATTTTCTTTAGAACCATTTTCCTCAGATGCATTAGCATGATGTTCTTCATGTTCTGGAATGACTTCTTCAGCAGATTCTTCGGTAGGAATGACATCCTCAGTAGCCTTGAACTTAATAGATTCCTCAGGAGGTATTTCATTTGTCACAGGAGGTAGGTGCTCTCTTTGCGAGCCATTAGTTTCATCGAACCGCACATCTACAGTTTCAACAACCTTGTGGTGATAGGTGTTGAAGACTCTGTAGGTGTGTGATCCTTACCATAACCGAGCATAAAATCTTCATGTGCTTTTGGTGCAAATTTAGAACTGTGATGAGGATCTCTAATCCAACATTTAGCACCGAAGACTTTGAAATAACTCACATTGGGTTTCTTGTCAGTGAGGAGTTCATATGCATTCTTCTTGAAGAATTTGTGAAGATATACCCTGTTGATGATGTGGCACGCGGTATCAATTGCCTCAGGCTAGAAGCAAGGAGGCGTCTTCTACTCATCAAGCATAGTGCGGGCCATCTCAACAAGAGTCCTATTCTTGCGCTCCACGACGCCATTTTGCTGAGGAGTATAAGGAGAAGATAACTCATGAGTAATACAAAGTTCATCAAGATAGTCATCAAGACCAGTATTCCTGAACTTAGTTCCATTATCACTTCTGATGTGCTTGATCTTCACACCAAAGTTGGTTGAAGCCCTCGAAGAAAATCGTTTGAAGACTTCCAACACTTCAGTTTTGTAAGTGATGATATGCACCCATGTATATCGAGAATAATCATCAACAATGACAAAGCCATAGAAAGATGCAGCATTAGTAAATGTGGCATAGTGAGTAGGGCCAAAGAGATCCATGTGAAGCAATTCAAATGGTCGAGTAGTATTCAAGATAGTCTTTGCTGGATGCTTGGCCTTGGTCATCTTTCCAGCTTCACAAGCTCCACACAAATGGGCCTTGAGGAATTTGACACCCTCGATGCCAATGACATGCTTCTTCTTTGCGAGCGTGTGCAGATTCCTCATGCTTGCATGACCAAGTCGACGAAGCCATAGCCATCCTTCTGAAGCTTTTGCAAGTAGACACGTAGCAGGTTGTGGTCCTATAGAGAAATCAACAATATACATATCTCCTCTCTTAAAGCCTTCGAAGACTTTGGAATTGTTAGATTCCATGATCACAACACAACGATACTTTCCAAAGACAACAACTATATCAAGATCACAAACCATTGAGACAAACATGAGGTTGAACCCTAAGGACTCGACAAGCATGACTTTGTCCATGTGTCGATCCTTTGATATTGCAACCTTACCTAGACCCAATACCTTGCTTTTTCCTTTGTCAGCGTAGGTGATATGCTTCAGATGTGATGGAGATAAAGCAGAGTCCATCAATAAGCTCCTATCACCAGTCATGTGATTTGTACATCCACTATCTAGGACCCACTCAGTGGCTTTGGGTTGATCATCCTGCAGATTAATTAGTGCAACTTACAATCTCATATACTTCATCAGTGAAGAATATGGTATCAATTTCATCAGATCAATTTCATCAAGCAATAGAATAGATAAAGCAGTATGAGGACATGAGAAATGAAAATTCATTTCTTCATGATTAGCTTGCGCCCTTTCAAGCATACTCAGGTCTCCAGCAAATTCCTTAGACAATTAAGTTCGTTTGGAGACCTGACCCTGCATAAGAGATTAGTTCTTGCTCTTCACCACCCACATCTGAAGGGGTGGCACAAAGTTCATCATTCTGCGAGCTCCGTAAGAGAAAGGTGGCATAGATGCCAATCCACTTTGTTTCACATAAGAGGGATTAGGGTAAGCATAAGAGTAAGCAGAGAAATTCTTCGAGGATTTATGAACATAATGGTTTGAAGAATAATGAACATATCCATAATCCTTAGATCTCCCCTACGAAACAGATGGGTTAGCACGATGATTTTCATATGAGGACTTTGATCCTTTTGAGGAATTTGATCCACGTGAGGAGTTTTGTCCGTATGAGGACTTGGATCCATATGAAGAATTTGGTCTAGGGTTCCTATTCTTCACAAGTGGTGTCATGATGACATTCACCTGAAGATTTTCAAGGCACCTTTTGGGAACCCAATTTTCTTCATAGGAGAACCATTCCTACAGTTAGTGCCAACATATCTAGAAAATACTTCACCATTCTGATTTTTGAACAGTTTATAATTGGAGTCAAATGACTCATCAGAAGAATATGAAGATTCACATGTAAAGCCAGATAAAGTAGATGGATCCACTGAAGGTCCCTTTGCAGCAACCCATGAGGTTTTGGGATACTGCTTAGGTTTCCAGTAGGTCCCATCAGCATTGAGTTTCCTCTCAAAGGCAATACCCTCCTTCCTAGGGTTCTTGTTGAGGATCTGCTTTTTAAGCACGTCACAAAGAGTCTGATGCCCTTTGAGGCTTTTGTACATGCCTGCCATATACAATTCCTTCAGCCCTGCATCATTAGTGATACTCGCAATGTCCTTAGATGAGTAATTAGTCATAGCAGAGGAAGTTGAAGAATTTGCAGCAATGGAAGTACTTGAGCATTCAGGTGAAGAATTAATAGTTTCACATTCAACGCACTTCAAACATGGAGGAACAAATTCATCCTGAGTAGCGCTGATCTGTTGAGCAAGTAATGAATCACGCTCCTTCTAAAGATCTTCATAACTCACTCTTACTGCTCAAGATCTTGCTTTCTCTAAAGAAATACATAAGAAAGCTTCTCATGATCAGATAGGAGAGTGTTATGATGACCTAGAAGATTGTCAAACTTGGACTGATGTCTGTGAAGATTTTCAGTCAAAATTTTAGTGCGATCCATTTCCTCGCCCAACATATCATCGCTTTTATCTAGCATGTTTTGAACCTTTTCCAGAGCCTTTTGCAGTTTCAAAGCAATCTTAGCAAGTTTAGAATAGCTGGTGAGGGAGTCCTGGATTAGGGGGTCTCCGGAAAGCCGGATTATATCCTTTGGCCGGACTGTTGGACTATGAAGATACAAGATTGAAGACTTCGTCTCGTGTCCGGATGGGACTCTACTTGGCGTGGAAGGAAAGCTTAGGCAATACGGATATGTATATCTCCTCCTTTGTAAACGACCTTATGTAACCCTAGCCCCCTCTGATGTCTATATAAACCGGAGGGTTTTAGTCCGTAGGACAACATACAATCATACCATAGGCTAGCTTCTAGGGTTTAGCCTCTCCGATCTCATGGTAGATCTACTCTTGTACTACCCATATCATCAATATTAATCAAGCAGGACGTAGGGTTTTACCTCCATCAAGAGGGCCCGAACCTGGGTAAAACATCGTGTCCCCTGCCTCCTGTTACCATCCGCCTTAGACGCACAGTTCGGGACCCCCTACCCGAGATCCGCCGGTTTTGACACCGACATTGGTGCTTTCATTGAGAGTTCCTCTGTGCCGTCGCCAGAAGGAAGGATGTCTCGTCTCGTCTTTAAAGACGGTACTACTATCGGGGGAGCTTTGGCTGTCGGCCAAACTCTCCGGCTAGGCGGGTTCATCGTGACCGCCTGTTCGGCCACCGCGCCAACGATGACTTCTTGGGTCATCGAAAACAGCCTCCACGTCAAATCAGCACTCGCCGAATAGATGGACCAATGGAGCTGGCCTCCTTAAACAAGCTCTTGGATCGCATCGCCGCCTTGGGAGTCGCTACGGACTATGATCGGATTGGGCTTAAACCCGATCAAAGGGAGATTAATTCTCCACCGGTCACCCATCATATTGCAGTGGTGGAGGAACAATGCGGCGACCACTCCTCTATCTTGACGACCAACTATGTATGGATTCCCGAGATCTCCGAGCCGGACGGCCGTTCGCGGGAGGACAACATCCAATCCATGAACTTAGAGTCAGGCAGCGGACCAGGATTATCGGGTAACACCCTGGAACCGGAACTTCCAAAATTGGAAACTCCTCGGCCCCTGGATCCCATATCGGTAAGGGTTCGGATTCAATTCCACCCACCCACCCAAACATAAGCGATCTTTCCCACATCAGGCAAGAGCCCCAGGAAATAGTACATCACTACTGGCCCAGATTCCTCCTTGCGATGAACAAGGTTAAGGACTGTTGCGAGGAAGACGCAATCTCATTTTTCTGCAATAATTGCACGGACAAGGGAATCCTTAATGCCATAAATCATCGTGAGATAACACGCTTCGCTGACTTGGCGTCCATAGTACGAAAGTATTATGCGATGGAAAGTGCCTGGAAAACCGAAACAAACTTTTAGGATAATCCGGCCCTGAATACAAACCCAGTCCGAAATAAAGGGTGCATTATCACAACTACAAAAAAGCAAAAACCCTCTACAGGGCATGGAACCGTACTGGAGGGATGGCTCAACGGACCCTGCAAAATTCATAGCACAGCGGATATAATACCAACGCACAGCCTTAGAGCATGTTGGATACTCCGGCAGGTGGCCAAAAGTGGTGATGATCTTCTTATCCCAAATACCATAGGGCACCATCCTATGGATAACAATACGGTGTTAACAGTGTTCGATACCTTTGCGTCAAATAATAGGCGCAAGCGTACACTCTGCAGTATGGCCAAAATCTGCCACGTAGCAACAATAAACCATGGAGTGACATGGCTATTACCTTCAATGCCGGTGATGAACCTAAATTCCGAACAACCCGAGCACCAGCCGCACTGGTCCTCATTCCAGTCGTGGACGGCTTTTGACTCACTAAAGTACTCATGGACGGCGGCAGCGGACTAAACCTCATCTATGAGGAAACTCTTCAAAAGATAGAAATAGATTGGAACCGCATCAAGCAAAGTAGCACAACCTTTAGAGGAATTATCCCCAGTCGAGAAGCACGCTGTGTTGGGAAAATCACACTAGATGTGGTATTCGGCACGCCGGACAATTACAAGTCCGAAGAAATTACATTCCAAGTGGCCCCGTTCAGCAGTGGCTATCACGCTCTTTTAGGACGGGGGGCGTTTACAATCTTCCAAGCCGTACCCCATTACGGGTACATGAAGCTTAAAATGCCCGGGCCCAACGGAATCATCACTCTCGCCAGTGATCCGGACATAGCACTCCGCACCGAAAACAAAACAGCCGCATTGGCCCTCGAGGCATTATCCGAAGCCCTCTCGGCCGAGGAATTAACCATGCTACGCTCCAAAGTGGACAGGGACGACGTGATACTCGACAAGAGATCCAAGTTCACCTCTTTTAAACCAGCAGATGAAATAGTCAAATTCCAAGTCCACCCAACGGACCCTACAAAAACAACCTCCATCGGGGCATAGTTAAAACCCCGCTGTGGATGCCACACTATAAGAGTTACTGCGCGAGAATTGGGACATATTCGCCTGCATCCCTCAGACATGCCAGGAATCCCACGCAGGCTGGCCGAGCATAGCCTCAATATCCTAAAGGGATTCAAGTCGGTCAAGCAAGCTCTTCGGCGTTTCTCCGAACCTAAGAAACATGCCATGGGAGAAGAACTAGCCAAGTTATTGGAGGCCGGATTCATTAGAGAAATAAAACATCCAGACTGGCTAGCAAACCTGGTGATGGTACCAAAGAAGGACAAATCCTAGCGCCTTTGTGTCGATTTCAAAGACCTCAATAAAGCTTACCCAAAGGATCCCTTCCCCCTCGCACGCATCGATCAAATCATTGATGCTACCTGTAGGATCTAGAAGTAGATGTGTCTAGAGGGGGGGGGGATTAGACACTTAGTGCTAAAGTTGCAATTTTTAAGCCTTTTCGGTTTAAGTGGAGTTTAGGCACAATTTCAACACACACGATACATATCAAGCAAGCATGCAAAGAGTATATGAGCAGCGGAATGTAAAGCATGCAACTTGCAAGAATGTAAAGGGAAGGGTTTGGAGAGATCAAACGCAATTGGAGACACGGATGTTTTTCCCGTAGTTCGGATAGGTGGTGCTATCCTACATCAACGTTGATGGAGACTTCAACCCACGAAGGGTAACGGTTGCGCAAGTCCACACAGGGCTCCACCCAAGGGCAACGGTTGCGCGAGTCCACACAGGGCTCCAACCACGAAGGGTCCACGAAGAAGCAACCACCCACAAAGGGTCCACGAAGAAGCAACCTTGTCTATCCCACCATGGACATCGCCCACACAGGACTTGCCTCACTAGCGGTAGATCTTCACGAAGTAGGCGATCTCCTTGCCCTTACAAACTCCTTGGTTCAACTCCACAATCTTGTCGGAGGCTCCCAAGTGACACCTAGCCAATCTAGGAGACACCACTCTCCAAGAAGTAACAAATGGTGTGTAGGTAATGAACTCCTTGCACTTGTGCTTCAAATGATAGTCTCCCCAACACTCAACTCTCTCTCATAGGATTTGGATTTGGTGAAAAGAGGGTTTTTGTGGAAAGCAACTTGGGAAGGCTAGAGATCAAGATTCATATGGTAGGAATGGAATGTCTTGATCTCAACACATGAGTAGGTGGTTCTCTCTCAGAACATATGAGTTGGAATGGTGTGTGTGTTCTGATGGCTCTCTCATCGAATGAGAATGAGGTGGAGGGGTATATATAGCCTCCACACAAAATCCAACCGTTACACAGTTTTCCAATCTTGGTGGGACCGAATAAATAAACTCGGTCGGACCGAAAATGTAAACCTAGTGACCGTTAGAGATTTTGGTGGGACCGACTGGATCAACTCGGTGGGACCGATGTGCTAGGGTTAGGGTAAATCCAAAACTCGGTTTGACCGATTACTCAAACTCGGTGGGACCGATTTGGGTAATAAGTGAAACTCAGATTTGGTCAAGCAAACTCGGTGGGACCAATTGCATATCTCGGTGGGACCGAGAATATTGCAATGGGTAACAGAAAGTTTGCAAGCCCATTTCGGTGAGACCGAGATCCCATCGGTATGACCGAACTGATTAGGGTTTGGCAGTGGCTTATGACAGGTGAAACTCGGTGGCGCCGGATAGTAGAATCGGTAGGACCGAGTTTGACTTAGGGTTTAGGTCATATGTGGATATGGGAAAGTAGTTGAGGATTTTGGAGCATATCATTAAGCACATGAAGCAAGAGGCTCATTAAGCAACACCTCATCCCTCCTTGATAGTATTGGCTTTTCCTATGGACTCAATGTGATCTTGGATCACTAAAATGTAAAAGTGAAGAGTCTTGAGCTTGAAGCTTTAGCCAATCCCTTGTCCTTAGCATCTTGAAGGAGTTCCCACAACCTTTAGTCCATGCCACTCCATTATTGAACTTATCTGAAACATGCTAGATAGAAGTGTTAGTCCAATAAGAGATATGTTGTCATCAATTATCAAAACCACCTAGGGAGCACTTGTGCTTTCAATCTCCCCCTTTTTGGTAATTGATGGCAACATACATCAAAGCTTTAGATAAAGATATAAAGAACAACAAGTAAAGCTTTGGAAGAACATGTAGCAAGCATAGGCTCCCCCTACATGTATGCACTCATGTAAATATGAAATATAGAGGCATGTGAGAGCATAAACATGACAGAGTAGGCAATGTGTTACATGTATCTTGGCCATATGCATCAGAGAAAAAGATTATCAAGGAAAATACCTTCATGCTCATGAGTCCTTCTTGCAAACAGTATGTACATAAGCAAGAACTCCTCATACTCATGATTTTGATGCATATACTTACCTTGTGGTCTCGAGTTGGCTTAGGATGGAATGAAACTGCACAAACAAGGTTAGATAACACAGGTACGTCCACTAGCCAGAGCAAACAAAAGAAACCACAAGAATGCCAAGACTGGGATGACATGTAGAGAGTGAGTACAAAGTACCACATTGGATTCAACATGTCCCCAAGAATAAAGATATGCAATGAATTTGGCTGATTTCTTTTCCCTTACGTGTCTTGCTCCCCCTGAATCTTACATGGGTTATTGGGAGAAGATAGGAAACAGAAAATCAGAGCTGAAGGTTATGAATGGAACTAAATTCAAATGACTTCATATGAACATGTCTTTCCCCCAAAAAAGACATGTGGCATCTCTCCTCTTGAACATCAAGCATCTGGGATCCTTGAGTATTCTCTCCCCCTTGGAGATTTATTTCTCCCCCTTAATATATGGGATCCTTGAGTATTCTCTCCCCCTTTGAGGTCTCTCTTGTAGGTTTGGTCCTTGAGACTATTTCTCTCCCTTGATGTGATCTCTCTCTCTCCTACAAGCTTTGATGCGATCTCTCTCTCCCCCTTTGACATCAATTTCCAAGAAGGTTTCTCCTGGAATCCGTCGAATAGGTTTGGTCCTTGAGATTCAGTACAAAGCAGGGAATAAAACTGTGATGCTTGTAGAGGACAAGATTCATTGAGTGGAGCTGGATCAGAAGAAATATAGAATATGTGGCAGACTGTTTTTCCTGTTGCGAAATCGGTGGCACCGAGTGGCATATTTCGGTAGTACCGAAGGGATTCGGTTGGACCGAAAATGGCAATTCGGTGAAACCGAGTTCATCACAGAGAAAAACACTTGTCACCTCAGCTCACTAGTCAGGTAAGATCTCACAAAGATTTGCAATGAATTAGCTGAAGGATTTGCAGGGAATTTGATGCAGAAATATGCAGAACAAAAAGGGTAAAAGGTTTCTAGATGAAGTTTTTTTGATTGAAAAATAAAGAAACAAATATGCAAGGGACAAATGCAATAACTCAGAAAGTAACACAAGAGAACTTCATCTAGAATTGGGCGGTGACATAGTCACCTATGTTAGAGTATATTGACTTAGGAGTCAAGTTAGAACACTTGATCATAGGTCATACTCATCGTTTAAGCTCAAGATGGGGTTACCATTTTTCGTTTAAGCATTTTGTTGTATTCACATCTTGTTGAGGTGCTTTGACTCATGTCTTGGAGTAAAGCTTCTCAAAGATGGAATAACATACCTTGGGTAGTGATGTAGTTCTTGCTCATGTAGTTGAACTTGTGTGGTTGCTCAAGGTTGATGTAGTTCATCAAGAGTTGGGAGCACCACTTGGAGTTTGAGTTCATCTACCTACATGGGTTAGTTCTTGCAATGAAGAGCACTTGTGTATCCAAAAATAACAATCATGAAGCTTAATATAGAATTTGTCAAAGGATATGTTTGAATGGTTTTGTGCTTCCTTGTCTTCAACCACTATTGTGTAGAGTCTTGGTCTTGTAGAGATTGCTCAAGATGTGAGTGAGTCGCAATCTCATGGAATTAGATTCAACCAAGCACCTACATGGGTTAGACAACATGCAAGGTGCAAATATATCCAAGACATAAGATAGTTATCATAAGAGATACATCATGGATTAGTCATAAGCTCATGTCTTGCATGTATCCAATGGAGTTTCTACTCCAAATTCGCAGCATCAATGATGTTCAATTCTCCTCTCAACCTGCAAAACACTTTCTCATCAAGCGGTTTAGTGAATATATTTGCTAATTGCTTATCGGTGCGAACATGCTTAAGATTGATGTCACCCTTAGAAACATGATCTCGAATGAAATGATGACGAACTTCAATATGCTTAGTTCGAGAATGTTGTACAGGATTATGACCAATTTTGATAGCACTTTCATTGTCACAAAGCAGTGGAACATGTTTCACATAAATCCCATAATCTTTAAGAGTTTGAGTCATCCAAAGTAATTGAGCGCAACATGAACCAGCAGCAATGTATTCAGCTTCGGCGGTGGATAAGGATACCGAGTTTTGTTTCTTGGAAGACCAAGACACAAGAGATCTACCAAGAAATTGACAAGTACCCAAAGTGGACTTTCTATCAACCTTGTCTCCGGCATAATCTGAGTCGGAATAGCCAACAAGATCAAAAGAAGACCTCTTAGGATACCAAATGCCAAAATTTGGTGTATGGATTAAATATCTCACTATCCTTTTCACAGCCTTAAGATGACAATCTTTAGGAGCAGCTTGATATCGTGCACACATGCATACACTTAGCATAATATCGGGACGTGAAGCACATAGGTATAACAATGAACCAATCATAGAGCGATAAACCTTTTGATCAACTGGTTCATCATCTTTGGTTAAATCATTTTGTCCACTAGTAGGCATGGGTGTAGACATGCCTTTGCATTCTTGCATATTGAACTTCTTGAATAAGTCCTTGGTGTACTTTGTCTGAGAGACAAATGTACCTTCCTTAGTTTGCTTGATTTGCAACCCAAGAAAGAATTTGAGTTCACTCATCATAGACATCTCAAACTTCTCTGACATTAACTTTCCAAACTTTTTACTAAAGAGAGGGTTAGTTGAACCAAATATGATGTCATCAACATAAATTTGGCATACAAATAGTTCTCCATTAACCCTTTTAGTAAAAAGAGTAGAGTCAATTTTACCAATTTCAAAACCACTTGTAGTAAGGAACTTGGTCAAGCATTTATACCATGCTCTAGGAGCTTGTTTAAGACCATAAAGAGCTTTGTGAAGTTTGTAAACATGATTTGGTTTCTTAGGATTGACAAAGCCGGGAGGTTGTTTGACATGAACTTCCTCCTCTATTTCTCCATTTAGAAAAGCACTCTTAATGTCCATTTGGTACAAGGTGATATTATGGTGATTAGCATAGGCAAGTAAGATGCGAATGGACTCAAGTCTAGCAACGGGAGCATAAGTCTCACCATAGTCCATACCTTCGACTTGTGTGTATCCTTGGGCGACGAGACATGCTTTGTTGCGGACCACTTGTCCATCTTCATCTTGCTTGTTGCGAAACACCCATTTGGTACCAATGATGTTGTGGTTGTTGTCGGGCTTCTCAACCAATGTCCAAACTTGGTTTCTCTCAAAATTATGTAGCTCTTCATGCATAGCGTTTATCTAATACAGATCTTCCAATGCTTCTTCAACCTTCATTGGTTCAATGCTAGAGATGAATGAATAGTTTTCACAAAAGTTAGCTAAACGAGTTTTTGAGCGAGTGATTCTCCCGGTTTGTATATCATTGAGGATTTGCTCGACGGGATGATCTTTGGCAGTTCTTGCTCGAACTCGTGAGAGCTTTTGCTTGGGTCTTTGTTGAACATCTTCTTCATCTTGTTCTTATTCTTGGCCTTCTTCATTGTTGACGTCGTCGTTCTCTTGTCGTGGTGGAGAAGGAGGTTGTTGATGTTCGTCTTGACGTATTTCCTCGTTTTCTTCATCTTGATGTGTCCCACTTGTGGATGCTTCCATGTCGATTCTTGGTTCACCTTGTCGTGAAGTAGAAGCTTCCACTTGGACGGATGAAGTACTCTCCTTCACCTCCGTTGGACGAATTTTGCCAATGGACAAGTCTCGAATTGCTTCTGAAGGGTCTTTGTCTCCTTCATCAATTGGCAATTGCTCTACTTGCGAGCCATTAGATTCATCAAACTTCACATCTACCGTCTCTTCAACCTTTCGGGTGAAATTGTTGTAGACACGATAAGTGTGAGAGTTTGATCCATAACCAAGTAGAAAACCTTCATGAGATTTAGGAGCAAACTTTGAACGACGATGCTTATCATGAATGTAGCACTTTGAGCCGAATACTCGAAAGTATCCAACTTGGGGTTTGTTACCGGTGAGAAGCTCGTATGCCGTCTTGCCGAGTAGCTTGTGAAGATATAAGCAATTTGTTGCGTGACAAGCTGTCTCGACCGCTTCTGCCCAAAAGTGCTTTGGCGTCTTGTATTCATCAAGCATCGTTCTTGCCATTTCGATGAGCGTCCGGTTCTTCCTCTCAACAACTCCATTTTGTTGAGGTGTGTATGTGGCCGAGAACTCGTGTGAAATCCCTTCTTCGTCAAGAAAGGTGTCCACATTTGCGTTCTTGAACTCCGTTCTGTTGTCACTCCGAACCTTCTTGATCTTCACATCAAACTGATTTTGGGCCTTCCTAGCGAAGTTTCTGAAGATCTTCTGGACCTGCGACTTGTCATTAAGAAAGAACACCGACGTAAATCTTCAAAAATCATCAACTATAACTAGACCAAAAGAATTTCCACCGAGACTCTTGTAGGCGTTGGGACCAAAAAGATCCATGTGAAGTAGCTCGAGTGGCCTCCTTGTGGTCATGATGTTCTTCACGAGATGTCTTCCTCCAACCTGTTTACCTGCTTGACAAGCACTGCAAAGTCTATCCTTATCAAATATGACATTGTTAACTCCAAGGATATGATTTCCTTTAATAAGCTTGTCAAGGTTTCTCATGCCAACGTGACCTAGTCGTCTATGCCACAACCAACCTTTTGAGGATTTAGCAACAAAGCAAGTTTTAGGTTGTGCCTTTTTAGAGAAATCGACAATGTAAAGATCACCTCTACGCATACCCGTAAAGACCATTTTATGATTGTCTCGACGAAGTACTTGGCAATCTACCTCAGTAAATAGGACATTCAAACTGAAATCAGCGAGTCTAGATACTGAAAGTAAGTTGTAGCCAAGAGATTCAACGAGCATGACATTTTGAATGGAACTATCATGTGAGATGGCCACCTTACCAAGGCCAACCACTTTACCCTTTGAATTATCACCAAATGTGACATATTTTCGAGGGCTGTTGTTTTCAGCAAGCTCACGAAACATCTCTTCATCTCCGGTCATATGATCAGTACATCCACTATCAAGAACCCATTCCTTTCCTCCTGATTCATATCCCTGAAGATTTGCCATAAGACCAAAATGTCTCATTGCATCATCGAGATCGAAGTCACTATCATCATCATCATAATATTCATGTTCATCATGATCTTGTGACTCATCATTTCCTAGAGAGGGCAATTCATTAGATAAATGATCAAAGTGGTTACTTTTATGAATTCTTATAGCTTTGAATATGATATCATTAATGATTCCAACATCTCCTTTAGCATGCTTAAGATTGGCAAGTTCAAGAAGACATTTACCAAAACTAGGATCACTAGAGTTCATCTTACTCAAGGCAATAGATTTATGGAGAATTTCATCCAAAGTTTTTAAGGAATGATTGGGAAACTGTTCCTCAAGAAATTTCCATATAGTATAGGCGCAATTTTGAGTAGGCAAACTAGCAATCAAATTTTTGGGCAATCCTCTAATGATGAGCTCAATAGTTCTAAGATTGCGAATCATGTCAATATCTTCATACAGGGTAGGATGCAAGGGATCAATATGGGGTGCACAAGGGCTAGCAATATACTTGTTCAAATGATATTGATTGAAGATTACAAGCATCTCATTTTTCCACTCATGAAAATACTTTCCATCAAGAATAGGCACTCTATGTCTAAGACTCCCTAGAGTAGACACATCCATCTTCCTCCAATGGTGATTAAACCAAGCCAATGGAGACCAAAGCTCTGATACCACTTGTAGGATCTAGAAGTAGATGTGTGTAGAGGGGGGGATTAGACACTTAGTGCTAAAGTTGCAATTTTTAAGCCTTTTCGGTTTAAGTGGAGTTTAGGCACAATTTCAACACACACGATACATATCAAGCAAGCATGCAAAGAGTATATGAGCAGCGGAATGTAAAGCATGCAACTTGAAAGAGTGTAAAGGGAAGGGTTTGGAGAGATCAAATGCAATTGGAGACACGGATGTTTTTCCCGTGGTTCGGATAGGTGGTGCTATCCTACATCCACGTTGATGGAGACTTCAACCCACAAAGGGTAACGGTTGCGCGAGTCCACACAGGGCTCCACCCAAGGGCAACGGTTGCGCGAGTCCACACAGGGCTCCACCCACGAAGGGTCCACGAAGAAGCAACCACCCACAAAGGGTCCACAAAGAAGCTACCTTGTCTATCCCACCATGGCCATCGCCCACATAGGACTTGCCTCACTAGCGGTAGATCTTCATGAAGTAGGCGATCTCCTTGCCCTTACAAACTCCTTGGTTCAACTCCACAATCTTGTCGGAGGCTCCCAAGTGACACCTAGCCAATCTAGGAGACACCACTCTCCAAGAAGTAACAAATGGTGTGTAGGTAATGAACTCCTTGCTCTTGTGCTTCAAATGATAGTCTCCCCAACACTCAACTCTCTCTCATAGGATTTGGATTTGGTGAAAAGAGGGTTTTTGTGGAAAGCAACTTGGGAAGGCTAGAGATCAAGATTCATATGGTAGGAATGGAATGTCTTGATCTCAACACATGAGTAGGTGGTTCTCTCTCAGAACATATGAGTTGGAATGGTGTGTGTGTTCTGATGGCTCTCTCATCGAATGAGAAGGAGGTGGAGGGGTATATATAGCCTCCACACAAAATCCAACCGTTACACAGTTTTCCAATCTCGGTGGGACCGAATAAATAAACTCGGTCGGACCGAAAATGTAAACCTAGTGACCGTTAGAGATTTCGATGGGACCGACTGGATCAACTCGGTCGGACCGATGTGCTAGGGTTAGGGTAAATCCAAAACTCGGTTTGACCGATTACTCAAACTCGGTGGGACCGATTTGGGTAATAAGTGAAACTGAGATTTGGTCAAGCAAACTCGGTGGGACCGATTGCATATCTCGGTGGGACCGAGAATATTGCAATGGGTAACAGAGAGTTTGCAAGCCCATCTCAGTGAGACAGAGATCCCATCGGTAAGACCGAACTGATTAGGGTTTGGCAGTGGCTTATGACAGGTGAAACTCGGTGGCGCCGGATAGGAAGAATCGGTAGGACCGAGTTTGACTTAGGGTTTAGGTCATATGTGGATATGGGAAAGTAGTTGAGGATTTTGGAGCATATCATTAAGCACATGAAGCAAGAGGCTCATTAAGCAACACCTCATCCCTCCTTGATAGTATTGGCTTTTCCTATGGACTCAATGTGATCTTGGATCACTAAAATGTAAAAGTGAAGATTCTTGATCTTGAAGCTTTAGCCAATACCTTGTCCTTAGCATCTTGAAGGAGTTCCCACAACCTTTAGTCCATGCCACTCCATTATTGAACTTATCTGAAACATGCTAGATAGAAGTGGTAGTCCAACAAGAGATATGTTGTCATCAATTATCAAAACCACCTAGGGAGCACTTGTGCTTTCACTACCGTAGGACACGAGTCATTGTGTTTCCTCGACGCATACTCCGGTTACCACCAAATAAAGATGGCAGAGTCTGACCAAGCCGCAACGGCATTCATCACACCATACGGTCCCTTCTGTTTCAACTAAATGCCTTTTGGGCTCAAAAACGCTGGCGCAACATATGAACGCATGATTCAGACATGTCTGGAGAAACAAATCAGCAAAATAGTAGAGGCATACATAGACGATGTGGTCGTCAAAACCAAACACGTCGACTCTTTGATAGACGACTTGAGGCTCACATTCGACAACCTCCGAACATATGACATCATGCTCAATCCAGAAAAATGTGTTTTCGGCGTACCAGCCGGAAAGCTCCTAGGATTCATTGTCTCCAGTAGAGGTATTGAAGCTAATCCGGCCAAAATCGGAGCTTTGTCACAGTTGGCTACCCCAACAAACCTCAAACAAATCCAGAAGTTAACTGGATGCGTGGCGGCTCTAAGCCGCTTTATCTCCCGCTTAGGAGAAAATGCTTTACCCCTTTATCGCCTCCTTCGGCGCACCGAACACTACGAGTGGACGGACGCGGCCACAGCCGGATTGGAAGAAATAAAGGCCATTTTGGCAACCAACCCAATCCTGGCTGCGCCAAACATCAGCGAACCAATGCTGTTGTACATTGGGGCAACTCATCAAGTTGTAAGCGCGGTGCTCGTTGTCGAACGGGAAGCAGACGGACACAAATTCCCTCTTCAAAAGCCGGTATACTATGTATCCATTGTCCTCACTCCATGCAAATCACGGTACCCGCATTACCAAAAGATAGCATATGCGGTATTCATGGCATCGCGGAAACTGTGACACTACTTTCAAGAGTGTTCGATTATAGTAGCCTCGGAAGTGCCACTTAATGATATTATAAACAACCGCGATGCTACGGGCCGGATTTCCAAATGGGCCATTGAGCTCCTCCCGTTTGACATAACATACAAAGCTCGACGAGCCATTAAATCTCAAGTATTGGCCGACTTCATCGCCCAATGGATGGAGGCCGAACTCCCTAAAGAGTATGGCGCATACTCCAATTGGATCATCCACTTCGACGATTCTAAAATGCTGGCCGGTCGAGGGGCTGGCGTCGTCCTGACGTCCCCAACCGGAGATACCATTTGGTACGTACTACAAATATTGTATACAGACTCCAACAATGCAGCCGAATACGAAGCTCTGTTATATGGTCTTCGGATGGCAGTCTCCATGGGCATTCAACGCCTGGAGGTGCGTGGGGATTCAAACCTCGCAATATCCCAAATAAACGGAGACTTTGATGCCAAGGATCCGAAAATGGCGGCCTATCGAAACACCATCCTAAAAATGTCAGCTCGGTTCGAGGGGCTCGAATTTCACCATGTGGCTCGGGAAAACAATCAGGCGGCGGATATCCTTGCCTGCATCGGCGCAAAACGCGATGTGGTCCCCCCAACATATTTTTGGAAAGGCTGTTCAAGCCATCCATAGTATGGGAAGGGGACACCGGTAACAACAGTCCGGATCCGGCCAAAATACCTGATACCGAACTCTCTGACACAATCAGAGGCTCCGCCACTGAAATAACACCTTCAACCCACGAAATAATGGCCATTATTGCCCCGTGGACAGAACCATTCCTGGCCTACCTAACTACACAGGAACTTCCGGAGGACCAAAGTGAGGCATGCTGCATAGTGCGGCGATCCAAGGCCTACAGGGTCCATGAGGGAGAATTGTACAAAAAAGCACTACCGGAGTCCTTCAAAGGTGCATCTCCAAAGAGGAAGGGCGGAATCTTTTGGCAGAAATTCACACCGGAATTGGTGGTCATCAAGCCACAGCCCGGGCTTTTGTAAGAAAGGCCTTCCGTACATGATTCTATTGGCTAACGGCCCGGGCAGATGCACAGGACTTGGTCCAACGTTGCGCCGGTTGCCAGCTCTTTGCAAATCAAAGCCACATGCCACCCACCGCCTCCAAACAATCCCCATTACATGGCCCTTTGCGGTCCGGGGGCTTGACATGGTTGGACCCCTTACAGGGGGAACCCACAAGAAAAAAATACTTATTGGTCATGGTGGATAAATTCACCAAATGGATAGAGGCCAAACCAGTTAAAACAGCCGAATCCGGACTGGTGATAGATTTCATATCCGGGGTTGTACACCATTTTGGCGTCCCCCACAGCATCATCATTGATAATGGCACGAACTTCACAGCCGACGAGGTAAAACTCTGGTGCAGCAAAATGGGCATCAAGCTCAATTATGCCTCAGTCTATCACCCACAAACCAACGGTCAAGTCGAGCGAGCAAACGGTCTTATAATGAGCAGCATTAAACCCAGATTAGTGCGTTCCTTAACGGAGTCTAACACGCACTATGTAGAGGAGCTCGACTCCGTACTCTGGGGGTTGCGGACCACGCCGAATCGTAGTACCGGATATACACCCTTATTTATGGTGTACGGCGCAGAGGCAGTCTTGCCCTGTGACATAATTCATGACTCACCTAGAGTGCGCATGTACAAAGAAAGAGAAGCCGAGCTCGATCGGAAGGACAGTCTGGACACCTTGGAGGAGGAGAGGGACGTAGCCAAAGCCCGTTCTGCATTTTATCAGCAACAGGCTCGCAGATACCAAAGCAGAGAAGTACAGGCGTGACGCCCCCGATTTGACCATACACTAATCATACACGCAAACGTGTACGATCAAGATCAGGGACTCACGGGAAGATATCACAACACAACTCTACAAATAAAATAAGTCATACAAGCATCATATTACAAGCTAGGGGCCTCGAAGGCTCGAATACAAGAGCTCGATCATAGACGAGCCAGCGGAAGCAACAATATCTGAGTACAGACATAAGATAAACAAGTTTGCCTTAAGAAGGCTAGCACAAACTGGGATACAGATCGAAAGAGGCGTAGGCCTCCTGCCTGGGATCCTCCTAAACTACTCCTGGTCGCCGTCAGCGGGCTGCACGTAGTAGTAGGCTCCTTCCGAGTACTAGTAGTCGTCGTCGAAGGTGGCGTCTGGCTCCTGGGCTCCAATATCTGGTTGCGACAACCAGGTAGAAGGGATAGGGGGAAAAGAGGGAGAAAGCAACCATGAGTACTCATCCGAAGTACTCGCAAGCAAGGAGCTACACTACATATGTATGCATTGGTATCAATTGGAATAAGGCTATTATATGTGGACTAAACTGCAGAAAGTCGGGATAAGGGGGGGATAGCTAGTCCTTTCGAAGACTATGCTTCTGGCAGCCTCCGTCTTGCAGCATGTAGAAGAGAGTAGACTGAAGTCCTCCAAGTATCATCATATAGCATAATCCTAACCGATGATCCTCCCCTCGTCGCCCAAGGAGAGAGCGATCACCGGTTGTATCTGGCACTTGGAAGGGTGTGTTTTATTAAGTATCCGGTTCTAGTTGTCATAGGGTCAAGGTACAACTCCAAGTCGTCTTGTTACCGAAGATCACGGCTATTCGAATAGATTAACTTCCCTGCAGGGGTGCACCACATATCCCAACACGCTCGATCCCATTTGGTCGGACACACTTTTCTGGGTCATGCCCGGCCTCGGAAGATCAACACGTCGCAGCCCTACCTAGGCACAACAGAGAGGTCAGCACACTGGTCTAAATCCTATGGCACAGGGGTCTGGGCCCATCGCCCATTGCACACCTGCATGTTGTGTACGCGGCCGGAAGCAGAACTAGCCCCCTTAATACAAGAGCAGGCTTACGGTCCAATCAGGCGCGCGCCACTCAGTCGCTGACGTCACGAAGGCTTCGGCTGATACCACGACGTCGAGTGCCCATAACTGTCCCCGCTTAGATGGTTAGTGCGTATAGGCCAGTAGCCAGACTCAGATCAAATACCAAGATCTCATTAAACGTGTTAAGTATCCGCGAACACCGACCAGGGACAGGCCCACCTCTCTCCTAGGTGGTCACAACCTGCCCTGTCGCTTCGCCACAAAAATCCACACAGAGGGCCGTTGGGACAAAGGTCCTTTCAGCCGCCAATCCGTGAATCACTCGCGGGTGCTCCACAAGCCGACCCGTCTTTAGTCACCACATGTATCATGTATAAAGTATATAGTATATACCCGTGATCACCTCCCGAGTGATCACGGCCCGATAACATAGTATGGCAGACGGACAAGAATATATGGCCACTGATGATAAACTAGCATCCTATACTAAGCATTAGGATTGCAGGTAACAACAATAGTAGCAAGGACAGGCTATGCATCAGAATAGGATTAACGGAAAGCAGTAACATGCTACACTACTCTAATGCAAGCAGTAGAGAGAAGAGTAGGCGATATCTGGTGATCAAAGGGGGGGGGGGCTTGCCTGGTTGCTCTGGCAAGAGAGAGGGGTCATCAACACCGTAGTCGTACTGGGTAGCAGCGGCGTCGGTCTCGATGTTTAGCGAGAGAAGAGGGGGAAGAAACAATAAATATAATGCAAACAAAAGCATGACGATGCATGACATGACAAAGCATGATGCTAGGTGTGCCCTAACGCGGTACGAGGTGGTACCGGTGAAGGGGAGGAACATCCGGGAAATTATCCCCGGTGTTTCGCGTTTTTAGGCAGAGGAGTCGGAGGGGAAAAGTTGCGTGTTCGCTATGCTAGGGATGCGTGCCGGACGAACAGGTTGCGTATCCGGATTCGTCTCGTCGTTCTGAGCAACTTTCATGTTGAAAATAATTTAATCCGAGTTACGGTTTATTTTATATTAAATTTTAAAGATTTATCTATTTTCTAGAATTAATTTAATTTTTTAAATCCGAATTATCCAAAATAGTGACTTGTGATGTCAGCATGACGTCATTATTGTGTCAGCGGTCAACTAGTCAGTTGACCTAGTCAAACTGACGTGTGGGTCCTACTGTCATTGTCTATGACTAACTAAACAGGTTTAATTAGTTTAGTTAATTGATTAGGTTAGTTAAACACAATTAATTAAGTTAATTAATTCTTTAACTAATTAATTAATTAATTAGTTAATTATTTTTTTTTTTACAATTTTGTTCTGGGCGTGGGCCCCGTTCATCATAGGCCCTTGGGGCCTTTGCGGGCGTGCGGGTATCGGGTGCAGCCCAAACGGGCGATGGCCCTCGCAGGGGCGCACCCGACAGGGCGGCTGGCGGGCGCGGGCGCCGGTGCATCGGCGAGCGGGCGACGCGGCAAGGCAAAGGCGGCCGGCGCAAGAAGCAGGCGCCGGCAGGGTTGAGTGGGGCGAGTGGCGAGGGGACGAGGCCGCGGCGGGGTGACAGAAGCAGAGGCGCAACAAGGGGGGTGGCCACGGCGCGGGAGCGAGGTGAGGAGGGCCGCGGGTGCACGCCCAGGGTGCGGTCGGCAGGGGTGGCCGCGTGCACTGGGCCGGCGGCGGGCTCGCGCTGGCCGGCAAGCAGGGGTCGCGGGCGTGGTCG